>NC_139939.1:48363819-48391319 GCF_963454915.1 Gymnoscopelus microlampas | reverse complement strand
TAAAATAGGACTAAATTGGTTAATGTATGTTTCATAATGTCATAATTTATATCTGAAAAGTAACTAGTAACTAAAGTTTTCAAATAATGGAAGATGTAGTGGAGTAGATGTAAAAGTATTGGAAATTGGAAATACTCAAGTAAAGTACAAATACCTCAAAATTGTACTTAAGTACAGTACTTGAGTAAATGTACTTAGTTACTTTCCACCACTGCTCACTAAACTTGGGGGCAAGACTGGTGTCCCCAAGTTGATTTGACTGTTTCATAAGTGTATGTTTACAGTGTATAAGCTGACTCATGTCTCACTCTGCATGATCTGCTTGGCTCGAGGGCTCTTTTGAGACTCAGGTATAAGAAAGATAAGGTTTGTTTGTTATGTTAAACCCATTAAGATCTGAGGCCGATACTACTAATGCCTTCTAAATCAGTACTTCTCAAACTATTTCGTGCCAAGGACCACCCAAAATGATATGTATTTGTCCGCGGACCCCCCACCCATCTCAAAATATTTTGTTCTAGGGACCCCCAGAAGCAAAGATTTGAGTTAAAAATGTACATATATATTCAAAGATTTGCACACGTTTTCACGATTTTCTCCCCCAAAAATAGCAGATCTACAAGCTCATTCTGCGGGCATTCGCGCTATGAGCTTGTAGATCTGCTGTTTTTGAATAGCCAAAGAAATCTAAAGTGACAGAGATGCGTTCCCGAATTGAATGGAGACCCAATAAGTGACCCACATCAGGGTGATCAATTCTCGGTACATGGTTCCACATAGCCAACTGTATTATGCAGTGGTTCTCAAAATGGGGTCCAGGGACCCCCCTTGGGATTCCTTGAGTCGGGGGTTCCAAATGGATCCTTACATGTGTATAACTCTGAGAGTGTACAAATGGAACCGTTAACCGGGTGTGTCCTTGAAATTAAAAAAGTTCGAGAACAACTGTTTCTGCTGTCAGTTCCTGTTGTTTATATGTACTGACAGGAATTTTAGATATCTGTTTTAAATAAAACTAGCAGTAATCTCATTGCGTCAGATATAACTGGCCAGGTCCGGATTGCCCAGAGGGAGACTGGGGATATTTTCTGATGGCCTGCCTGTGTAATCACTGATGTACCACCCTGCAGTCATGGCATGTCAGGACAAAAACTTTGACTTCTGATATCAGCCCACAAACACTATGACCAGTGATGAAAAGTAACATTTACTTACTTACTAACTGTACTTTACGATTTTGAGGTACCTTTACTTTACTTGAGTACTGCCATTTCTTTATACTTGATACGAAAATATCTACAAGCTCATCACGCGTTGTAGCACGACACATTGAGAGCTTGTACTGTAGATCGGATAGATACTGTATACTGTAGGTTTTAAAAAAATGGCATTTATAAAATCGGCATCCTAAAATGTTGATGTCCTCAGAATTATACAAACGTGTATGTGTGCGTACGTGCGTGCATGTGTATCTATGTTTGTGCTTTCATGTGTGTGTGTGTGTGTGTGTGTGTGTGTGTGTGTGTGTGTGTGTGTGTGTGTGTGTGTGTGTGTGTGTGTGTGTGTGTGTGTGTGTGTGTGTGTGTGAGAGAGACACAGACAGCAAAGGGACATACAGTATCACCTTTGCCACAATGCAACTCTCTCTCAATTCATGCCAATCAAATTTCATGTTTCATGTTAGTGTAACACTAAACCAGCCAGTGTTTTATCTGATCTCAAGGTTTCAAATGACAGCTATCTGAATCATCCATGCTGATGCTGCTTTGTACTATAAACAAACTTATAGACAGATAGATAACGCCGCCATATCTCATCACCTAAAGCACTGCTTCTCAACACCGGGTTCGGGGACCATCGCAGGTCCAAATGTACAAATGGAACCATTTGTACTCTCTCAAAATTACAGACCTGTAATGGTCCATTTGGTCCTTCTTTTTTTTTTAGGTATTAAAAAGGTCTTAAAAGTCCTTAAATTGTCACTTCACTGTCATCTGGGGACCCCCTCAAAATCATGTGGGGACACCCCCTGGGGAGTCCCGACCCACAGGTTGAGAACCACTGCATTAGAGGATCAGCCCAGGTTAGAGGTTTTGGGGATAAAACAAGAGAGGCGAGGTTGAGATGGTTTGGGCATTGTGAGAGAGATGAGGGAGGATGCTGAAGATGGGAGCTGATTGAATACTTTACTTTATTAACAGTTTGCAAAGACAAGCACAGGGAAGTACAGTTCAATACAAGGTCTGTTAAGAGGATTTTAAACCCAAGAAAGCACTATGGATGGCTTGTTGTTTCCATTGGGGTCCTTTGTACTCGAAACATTTAATGACAGACAAATAAAACTCGTCTGTCGGGCAAGAGGAGAGGAGGAAGGCCAAACGGGAGGTTTATAGGATTCAGTGAGAGAGGACATGCAGGTGGCTGGAGCAGGGACGTCACAGGCTCTCAGAAGGTGGGGGGGATGGACTTTCGGTGGACTATACCCCTTACTTTACACTTTGGCTATTCAAAAATAGCAGATATACAAGCTCATAGCGCGGCACTCGGTGCTGCGCTATGAGCTTGTAGATCTGCTATTTTTGAAAAAGCGTGAAAAACATTTGTAACTGTCAAATGTAAACAAATTCTTTTTTGGGCGGATTTTGTTGTTTTTTTTCGTGTTTTGGTTACTTTATTTCGGTTTTAGGGTTAGGGTTAGGTTATTTAATTCTTATTTTTGCCTGATTTTACCGATTTATTATAAAAAAAAACTAAATATTTTTTAAAAAATTAAAAAGTGGGGGGTATGAAATCACGGATCTGTGAGAGTGAGGGTGTCGCGTCGTACGCACAGTGAATGGCCGTGACGCCCCTGGGCTGGAGTGACACAGAGGAAGACGCAGAGAACAGAAGCAGATGGAAACAGATGATCCGCCGTGACAATGACCTCTGATGGGAAATAATAGCCGAAAGAAAAAGAAGATGAAGCTTGTTAGATTTGCTATTTTCACTATGTTTTTTTTAATTCTGAAAGTGAAAGTTATAAGTGGTCTATAAGTGTGTCAGTGGGTGGTTGTGGATATATAATCGAAATGTAAACACAAAAGCATCACAGAACTTCACGGATTCTGGAAGGCTTCAGAAGCTTTACCCTTCATGGTGGAAAAGAGCCATTAGTTAACCCATTAATACCGGGAAAGCATCCGTGTCATTTTAGATTTGAGTTAAAAAGCATTGTTTTATACTTTGGCTGTTCAAAAATAGCAGATCTACAAGCTCATAGCACGTCACTTCTTGCCGCCATACAACCTTATAGATCTGCTATTTTTGAAAAATCGTGAACATTTCAAATCTTTGAATATATATATTATCTTAAAGCGAAAATTATATATTCTTTTATTAATTTAAAGCTTAAATCCTTGCTTCTGGGGGGTCGCTGGAACAAAATATTTTGAGATGGGGGGCCAAATATAATAGATATTTTGGGGGTCCTTCACATGAAAAAGTTTGAGAACCACTGACACAGAAACATTACGTTTTTTCAAAAAACTGTTAGGATTTAGAGGACATATTTCAGAATCGGCCTGGGGTCTTAATGGGTTAATCCAAAGAGCTTATTCCCGTTTTTACAACTGAGGGAGTCACAGTGAGCTGAGAATGGAGCTGATGAAATGGATTGAGGACTGAGCTGCTACAGCCTGGCATGCAGTCCGGCTGGAAGGCGAGGCATTAGCGCTGGTTAAAACCTTCCTTTGCGGGGAGCTAAAAGCCATGAATGGGATCAATCCAATCTTCCAGCGGAATCAGCCTGCTTGGTAATTGCAAATGGGAGTCCAGGATACCTCGTAATTGCCTGTTAAGTGCGTGCGTGTGCGTGTGCGCACGCGGGTGTGTGTGTGTGTGTGTGTGTGTGAGTGCTGCGTGCGTGCGTGTCTTGTGTGTGCGAGTGCCTGTGTACTTGTATAATTGCACTTGCGAGGGCCAGATGTCAAATTCAATTCAATTCAATTCAATTTTATTAAAGTGTCAAATCACAACAAGTTGTCTCAAGACACTTTACATGTAGAGAAGAGACCCAACATCCCACCCTGAGCAAGCAATTTTGCGACAGTGGCAACGAAAAACTCCCTCTTAATTCAACAGGAAGAAACGTCAGGCAGACCCTAGGCTCTAGGGCGGGGGCCTTCTGCCTCGACCGTGTTGGGGGAAAGAAGAGAGAGAGAAAGGGAGAGACAGAGGAGAGACAGAAAGAGATACAGTGCAAGCAGTAACAATAACAATAATAGCAAATATAATAGTGTAAGATACTAGCATATGATAGTATAATATAGTACAGCAATAGTGTGTATGCAGTATATAATGGAATAATATAAAAATGTTTAAGATAATATAATATGCGGTATAGTGTAGTGTAGTAGAAGTCCACGGTCGTGTCCAGGTCGTGCTCCATGGAGAGAGGCCCGGTCCGGTCCGCAGTCACAGTCTTGAGCCGCAGCTGGGGGTCCGTAGTAACAGTCCATAGACTCCATGGAGAGGCCCAGGCCCGGTCCGCAGTCACAGTCTTGAGCCGCAGCTGGGGGTCCATAGTAATAGTCCATGGACCTGCGACGTGGGTGGTAGAAGAAACTCCGGGGAACGAGTCCCCGGTTGTAGAATTAGTGGCAGGCCTTACTAGAGCGTGAATCCGTACAGGGTTAATTACGATTGTACCAATGGGACACAAACCCACACAACCAAAGGGAGGACGGGAAGAGAGGACGAGGGGAGAGAGGAGAAAGGGGAAGGTGGGGGAGAGAGGATGACTATAGGGGGACTGAGTCTATACACTTCGGCTATAGGCTTTATCATAGAGAAAGGTTTTTAGTCTAGTTTTAAATATACAGAGTGTGTCTGCTTTACGGACTGAGACTGGGAGAAGGTTCCACAGCTGAGGTGCTTGAAACTTAAATGCTCTACCTCCTGTTCTAGTTTTTTGGGGGTTTACTGGAACCGTAAGCATTTTTTCATACTGTGGACGCAGTGGTGTTCTGGCTGGTTTACGGGGCTCGATGAGTTCTTTGAGATATACTGGTGCCTGTCCATTGAGAGCCTTGTATGTGAGGAGGAGAACTTTAAACTCTATTCTGTATTTAACCGGGAGCCAGTGCAAAGAGGCCAATGAAGGAGTGATATGATCTCTTCTTCTGGTTCCTGTCAGTATGCGCGCAGCGGCATTCTGGACAAGCTGCAGGCTATTTAGGGACTTACTTGGGCAGCCTGATAGTAAGGCGTTGCAATAGTCCAGCCTAGAAGTAACAAATGCGTGGACAAGTTTTTCTGCATCATTTTGGGACAGAATGTGCCTAACTTTTGCAATATTACGCAGGTGAAAAAAGGCATTTCTTGAAATTTGTTTTATGTGGGACTGAAAGGACATGTCTTGGTCAAACGTGACTCCCAGATTCTTTACAGTGGCCCTGGAGGTCAAGGTAATACCATCTAGGGTAAAATTCTCATCGATTAATTTATCTCTGAGGTGCTTAGGGCCGAGTACAATAACTTCAGTTTTGTCCGAGTTGAGGAGTAGGTAATTACGGGTCATCCAACTCTTGATGTCTATAAGACATGCTTGAAGTTTAGCCAGTTGATCTGTTTCATCTGGCTTCATTGATAGATATAATTGTGTATCATCTGCATAGCAATGGAAATTTATAGAGTGTTTCCTAATTATCTCACCTAAGGGAAGCATATATAGAGTGAATAGTATTGGTCCAAGTACAGAGCCTTGTGGGACTCCGTATTTAACCTTTTCGCGTAGTGAAGGTGTATCGTTAACGTTTACAAATTGAAATCTGTCAGACAGATAGGACTCAAACCAGTTCAATGCAGCACCCTTAATGCCAACCAGATGCTCAAGTCTCTGCAACAAAATATGGTGATCAATAGTATCAAATGCAGCACTGAGGTCCAACAGAACCAGTACAGAGAGAAGGTTATTATCGGATGCAATCAGGAGGTCATTTGTGACCTTCACCAATGCCGTCTCAGTGCTATGGTGTGCTCTGAATCCTGACTGAAAAGCTTCAAATAGCTTGTTGTTATGTAAAAAATCACATAACTGCTTGGCGACTGCTTTCTCAAGGATTTTAGAGAGAAATGGGAGGTTCGATATAGGTCTATAGTTAGCCAAAATGCCTGAGTCGAGAGTAGGCTTCTTGAGGAGGGGTTTGATGACAGCTACCTTAAAGGACTGTGGTACGTAGCCCGTCACCAGAGACATATTGATCATATCGAGTAGGGGTGCACCAACCGGGGTCAGGGCCTCTTTAAGCAATTTAGTTGGGACTGGATCCAAGAGACAGGTCGTTGGTTTGGAAGATGTGATCATTAAAGTGAATTCGGAGAGCTCGACCGGGGAGAAACTGTCCAAATATACACTGTGTCGTACAGTCACTTCTGAGGATATTACGTCGGAGGGCGGTCCGGTAGGGGCTGAGAGTAGTAGGTTATCAATACTATCTCTGATAGTATTGATTTTACCATTGAAAAAATTCATGAAATCATTGCTGTTAAGGGATATAGGAATACGCGGATCAGTAGAGTCATGACTTTTTGTCAATTTGGCTAGAGTGTCAAAAAGGAACCTATGGTTGTTTTTGTTTTCCTCTATTAGAGAGGAATAATAGGTGGCTCTGGCATTGCAGAGAGCCTTCCTATATATTTTAAGGCTGTTCTGCCAGGCTATACACGATTCTTTCTGTTTGGTTGAACGCCATATCCTTTCAAGCTTACGTGACGTTCGCTTGAGATTTTTAGTTCCAGAGTTATACCATGGGGCTAGCCTCTGTTGCTTTATTACCCTCTTTCTTAAAGGAGCAACAGAGTCAAGCGTTGTCTGAAGGGAGCCTGTGACATTATCAACAAAGTGGTCGACCTGAGAGGGGCTATAGGTATAAAGATCTTCAATTGTATTGGAATATACTGAGTTGATGGCTGATGGTATTGCTTCCTTAAATTTGCCCACAGCACTATCAGATATATTTCTACCAAATACATTTTTGTCCAATGGTGAGTAATCAATTAATGTAAAATCAAAAGTTATTAAATAGTGGTCGGAGAGGTTCTCATTATATGGGAAGACTATGAGATGTTCAATTTCAATACCATAGACCAAAACAAGGTCGAGGGTATGGTTGAACTTGTGAGTAGGTTTATCTACACACTGAGAGAAACCAATTGACTCAATTAATGTAATAAACGCTTTACTGAGGCTATCGGTTGCAACATCCACGTGGATATTCATATCGGCAGCCAGAATGATTCTGTCAGAGTCTAGGACTAGGCGTGATAGAAACTCTGAGAATTCAGATAGAAATTCAGTGTAGGCCCCAGGAGGGCGGTACACTGTAACAAACAATAGAGGCTGTAATGATTTCCAGCTTGGGTGCGAAAGAGTGAGAACCAGACTTTCAAACGTTTTGTAAGTCAGCCTGGGTCTGGGGCTGATTATTAAGCTTGAGTTGAATATGGCTGCAACGCCACCGCCAATCTGGCCGGTGTCTCGGGGAATATGAGCATTTATGTGACTTGGTGGGGTGGCTGTATTTAGGGGGACGTATTCTTGCTCACCCAGCCATGTTTCAGTAAGACAGAGTAGATCAAGATGGTTGTCTGATACGATTTCATTTACCAATACACCTTTATAGCGTAGGGATCTAATGTTCAGGAGTCCACATTTAATTATTTTATTTTGTGGCACTACTGCATTAATTTTGATCTGTGCCAAGTTTTTATGCACAACTCCTCGAGCCCTTGGTTTCACATGCCTAGGGGGTCGAGTAGTTTCAATTGTTCTGATTTGTAGGGTAGGTGGCTGCTCTGGTGGAAGCACAGAGAAGCGTGTAAGACTGCAACTCTGCTTCTGTCCCCACAAGTATAGTAGAACTTGAGGGAATAGACATTTTGAGGTCTGTGTGTGTGCGTGTGTGTGTGTGTGTGTGTGTGTGTGTGTGTGTGTGTGTGTGTGTGTGTGTGTGTGTGTGTGTGTGTGTGTGTGTGTGTGTACTACGGCGGTGTATTTTCTTCAATGTTTTCATCACCCCCTTTTTTCATTAAGGCTCTGCATGCAGCAGCTCCGGCTTCCACAGCCATGCAACAGAAAGCAGAATCACTGAGTCTTACTTTGACTCTGAAAGTGTACAAACGTAACGCAAATTAGACGCGGGACAACTTGAGTTTACATTTGTTAAAGTCATACAGTATTAAAAGAGGTATTATACTGGCCTGATGAAGATCCTGTGAGGATCAAAACGTTGCATTATTAACAAAGTGATCCTCTACCTGGAAGACGGTGTGCGGGCTCTACCTCTTTCAATATTAGTTTCTTTGGCCTAGAAACCCACTGTCGATGTGCGTGCAATTTAGGTATGCTTTAAAGTCACACAGTATAACATACATTTTTAGTGGTCTTTTTGGCTCCGTTGTCATTTCAGCATATGTCTATGGTCTGTTAGAACTGTCATCCTACTATTAGAACCCATGGCAAGGACCATGGAGTGTCACTTGCACACCAGTAATCCAACAGGGTCCACACTTGGTACAAATGTTGCTCAGCACTTTGGCTAAGAGGACCTAAGCTACGCTCAACACCTTGAATGTACTTACACGTTGTACAATTTGCATGAAAGTTCAGTATCGCGTCACATTCTCTGGCCGCTATGCCCGCCCTACTGTGCAGGAGGGCGTAAAAACTATACTTTATCGGAAAAAAATAATAGTCCGCGGTTGTTGGAAAAAGAGTGCTGGCAGCGGGATTCAATCACAGAAGCTTGGGGTTGGCAGTCTAATAATTAGCGAGGCACGCCACCTTACCAGGTGCTAAAACAGGATTTCGGGCTGTATTAGAATGTCCTTTCTCGATATTGCTTCAGCCAGTCGCAAGGCAATACTTATTCTTATTCTTCTTCATGTCGTTTCCGGCAGACTAGGATGCCTTACGGCACATTGCTGCCTCCCACAGGTCGGGAGTATTATCTTCTCAGTGCACATTATTTACAGTGCCCACCCAAATTATCCCGTATTCTCCGTTCTATGACCCAGCCACCGTTAACTGAGTTGGCGCAAAACCCTCTCTCAGAGTGTTGTCCAGCTCTTCAGCGCTCATATCCTCCACTCTCAAGAACCTCCTAGTTGTGTCCAACATACGGTCGGCCACGGTCACTCAACGTCGGTGACCCGGACATCTCATTACTCAGTTTTTGCTCTGTTGTGCAAACACACATAACAGCACATAACTCAGTTTTTGCTCAGTTTATGCAAACATATACTGTCGGCCACGGACACTCAGCGCCGGCGATGCGATCTGTTCAAGGAACAATAACCAACACGTCACAGACAGAACTTCTTCTTACCGCGGTCCAAACAGACTGTTATAAAGGCACAGGATCACGGGGAAAAAACATCACAGGGCCGTCCTACATGCAGAGTCAAACAGCAACACTTTATTTTTCTTCACTTAACTGTCCTTACTTGCTGACAAATTGGGCTACTTTATTTGATTTGTTCAGCTTAGACTTACGCGTCTTGCATCTCACTGTGTGTGTGTGTGTGTGTGTGTGTGTGTGTGTGTGTGTGTGTGTGTGTGTGTGTGTGTGTGTGTGTGTGTGTGTGTGTGTGCGCGCACGTGTGCGTGTGCGTGTGCGTGCGCGCGTTTCCTCCCCAATGCCCCCATGTATCTGTTTTGCCAAGCTGTAGGCTGCTAACGCAGGCTCTGTGTGTGTGTGTGTGTGTGTGTGTGTGTGTGTGTGTGTGTGTGTGTGTGTGTGTGTGTGTGTGTGTGTGTGTGTGTGTGTGTGTGTGTGTGTGTGTGTGTGTGTGTGTGTGTGTGTGTGCGTGTCTGTGTGTGTAAAAAGCATTACTACACTGCCCCCCTCGCGGCTTTGTCTGTGTCTGTGTATCTTTAAAACTGCTTGACCACTTTATGTCCCTTAATGTAGGCCAGGGATTTCCAAATGTCTTTATACCACGTGACCACACGCATCATTTACTACATCATGCCAATAGACCATACACGTGACAACAAATGCTATGTCCTTTCCATCGCCAACTACCCCACGACATTTACACCAAATTCTCTACTCACATCATATCCACTACTCACAAAAACACCTTCATTGCTCACTATACATCTAAACAATCACTCTACTTTTGCCTCCAATAACATGCATGCTAACCACACCGAAATTGCTCACACGCCCGAAGGGCGCTTTTTCTTTCTATAGTTCCCACAATTCAGTTCGGATAAAACCAACGGAAGTACCGCTCCAAAGCTAACCCATTAAGACCTGGAACACATCTGTGTCATTTTTTGATTTGAGCTTAAAAGCATTATTTTACACTTTGGCTATTCAAAAATAGCAGATCTACAAGCTCATAGCGCGGCACCGAGTGCCGCGCTATGAGCTTGTAGATCTGCGTGAAAATGTGTGCAAATCTTTGAATATATATATTCTTTGAAAGCAAATGTAAATCTTTGCTTCTGGGGGTCCCTGGAACAAAATATTTTGGGATGGGGGTCCTGCAGCCAAATACAGTATATCATTTTGGGGAAGTCTTGACGTGAAAAAGTTTGAGAACCATGATGTAGCAACAAAAACCTGTTACGATTTAGAAGACATTTTGTAGAATCGGCCTCAGGTCTTAATGGCCTAATGTGCCTGCAACGTGTCACGGTGAGACACATGGTCCCGCCACGGGCCATGCTGTCTGAGGGAGATAAAAATGTGTTACTGTTGGGCAAGGTGAGCGGTATGTATAAGTATACCGGGGGGGGGGGGCGTAGCCACCAGGGCATTTATCACCTTTATATCGCTACACCCCCTGGGAGATGGATCGCTGAGGTGCAGAGCGCCACACCTACCGCTATGGCTCCAAGTAGTTGCCGTACTGTATGTCTTTGCAGCGGTGGACAGTAACTAAGTACAGTTACTTACTTTTAAACCATTATTTTACACTTTGGCTGTACAAAAATAGCAGATATTCAAGCTCATAGTGCCGCGCTGCATGTGTGCTTGTAGATCTGCTGTTTTTTTAGTTTTTTTTTATCTTGAACATGTGTGCATATCTTTGAATGTATATATATTTTTAAAGCGAACATTTTTAACTCAAATCTGTACTTCTGGGGGGTCCCTGGCACAACATTTTCCGATGGGGGTCCGCGGCCAAATGTATATCAATTTAGGGGTCCTTGGCATGAAACAGGTTGAAAACCACTGCTTTAAAGCGAACATTTGTAACTCAAATCTTTGCGTCTGGAGGTCCCTGGAACAAAAATATTTTTACAAATGTTCGCTTTTTAAAAGAAATAGCAGATCTACAAGCTCACAGCGTGGCACTCGGTGCCGCGCTGTGAGCTTGTAGATCTGCTATTTTTAATAGCCAAAGAAATCTTAAAATGACACAGATGCGTTCCCGGTCTGAATGGGTTTTTTTTGGGAAAGGATTTCACACGGCAGAAGACACAGGACCTCTCCTCTGTGTCCATGTGATCATCTGTAGACAGTGGGGCTGCTCAGGCTCACAATGGCTCCTTGTCCATTAGCTGAATGTGTCCAGTCAACGCTCCTATACAACTGACCCCCCAGGTAGAGATGGAAGGCAGATTAGATGTTCCCTACTTCATGTGCCTTGAAGCATATGGTCACTGTCGTCGGGCAGAGATCTTGTATCTCCATATTTAAACATTTTTGTACAGTACCTTTTTTTTTTGCAAATGAATGCCCTACTTCATTGTAAAAAACGATGCGACACAAGTTGTGAGCTTGCTATTTTCAAATAAAATCTTGGGGGGAACTTATAATATGCAGACCTGGCAACACAGAGACACACGGTGTGAAGATGGGCGGTGCTCAGAGAGTGAAACCTGAGACAATAGGGCCATTGAACCAATCGACACCTTTCATGCAAATGTTGCATGTAAGCTAATCTCAACCCGATCTCACACAACTTAGTATACATTGCACGGACTGTCATTCTGTGCATAGACACCTAGAAAACCCGAACATCCGTGCACAGCCGCCTCGCATCTCCTCCATTGACTAAACCATTTCGGAGAGCGCACAGTCTCAAGCGAACTGAAGCCACGTGAGGGACCACCGAGCGAGCTAAAGCGAACGAGTTGCCGTCCCGAACGTTGCGACGTTCGCTTGAGCCTACTCAGCGCCGTTTGAGTTATACACCGATAGGCACAGAACCGTAAATCCTGTTGTGGGGACTGCTCTGCTTCCGGGTTGCAACCGGTTACGCCCACCGTGGGACTCGCCGTACATATGCACAGATTTTCGGGTTTTCTAGGCGGCTATGCACGGAATGACGTGCACTGGCTCCGTGCAATGTATACTAAATTGTGTGAGATAAGGCTGGCTAATCTACACGCCCCCCAAAATACACACGAAAACACACACAAAGTAAGCCTTGTTTGTGAGATAATTTTAACCATTTAACGACTCTAAAACAGCTACCGTATCTGTTGGAATGGAAACCTTCTTCAACATTCGAACTGTGTTCATATGGCAAAAAAACGAAAAACACACACAAAAAACCCAAATCATTTTTTTTCTATGATCAAGTAGGGCGTTAATTTAAAATATGGAGATGGTTTCCGCCGGACAGCAACGATATGGTAGTGACATTACGATGGCAGCAGCCGGATGAGGATTCATTTATTGGTTGGTGGTTGTGAGCTGCTCAGTATTGACTGTAGATCATCTTTGTGAACACAGAGCGCGTGGGAAATTTCTGGAGCACAATCAATGTCTTTGTCGCTGTACGTCTTGTGTGGGTGCAATGTTGGTTCCGTTTTTTGTTTAATTTGCCTCGCCTCCGGCCAATGTGCCAGCAAGCAATTTCAGGCCTCTGGTCCAGTCCCCCGGAACCCCCCCCCCGGATCACACACACAAACAACACACACTCGCACGTAGGCAGGCATGCACGCACCCACCCACGCACACACACACACACACACACACACACACACACACACACACACACACACACACACACACACACACACACACACACACACACACACACACACACACACACACACACACACACACACACACACACACACACACACACACACACACACACACACAAACACACACTACATAAGTCAATTACCTGTCCAGGAAGGGCTGAAAATACCCTTGAAATAACAGGGTCTGCTTCAATTCTGTCAATCCATTTGAGGTGCGAATGAACCACAATAGACACACAAGTGCACATTGTGTGTCCTTTGAATATGAACATATGTAACACTACATTTTCTTTCTTTCTCTCTCTCTTTCTTTCTGTCTTTCTTTCTTTCGTCTATCCGTTTTATTTCTCACCACCAACCAAATTCACTTGTAGGGGCCAACCAACATGTAAGCTTGCTCTCATTTTGAAGTCTTTCGACAATGTTGATGCTGCTGCCTCTTTAACCCATTAAGACCGGGAACGCATCTGTGTGTCATTTTTAGATTTCTTTGGGCTATTCAAAAATAGCAGATATACAAGCTCGTAGATCTGCTATTTTTGAAAAATCGTGAAAAATGTTCAAATCTTGGAATATATATATTTTTAAAGCAAACATTTGTAAAATGTTCAGTTCCAGGAACCCCCAGAAGAAAAGATTTGAGTTACAAAAGTCTGCTTAAAAAATATATATATATTTGCAAAAATTCACGATTTTTCGAAAATAGCAGTTTTTGAATAGCCCAAAGAAATCTAAAAATGACACACGGATGCGCTCCCGGTCTTAAAGGGTTAATGCCACAGCCATCCGCATGGGGATCAGTGCATGGCAGCATCAGCCTAACCTTGTTCCCAGTCTTATCTCACCGGGAGAAAAGCCTGGAAAAAAGAACTCCAGCTGAATGCGTCCAAAGGCTTATATGACCTGGGAATGTAAACAGATGTGCACAGCATTAATGGAACTAGTATCCATGGCTTTAGGATGGTATATACGTCCTGTATACTCCGGCTTATAGACCAGAGCTCTTCAACGCTTTAAAAAAAAAAAAGGTTAATCTACAAGCTCACGGATCTGATTGCTCACGGATAGGTAGATTTTTTGAATAGACAAAGTATAAAATAAGGTTAAAGTGGTTAAAATGATTGTGATGAAATATTAACACATTTTGCTGTGGACCCCCTGAACCCCCCCCCCCCCCCCCCACCTATAATGATGGCTTAGACACATTCAGTAGCACTTCATGTCCAGTCTAAGGTCCAGCTATACGTTAACCCATTCACTTCGGGGAAGCATCTCTGTCATTTTTAGATGTCTTTAGATCTGCTCTTCAAAAACATAGCAGATCTACAAGCTCATAGTGCCGCGCCATGAGCTTGTAGATAAATCGAGAAAATGTGTGCAAATCTTTGAATGTTTATATTTTTAAAAGCAAACATTTGTGAAATATTTTGTTCCAGGGACCTCCCAGAAGCAAAGATTTGAGTTGCTTAATGTTTGCTTTAAAAATAAAATTCATGTTCAAAGATTTGCATAAATCTTCACGATAAAAACAAAAACAAAATAGCATATCTAAAAGCTCATAGCGCGGCCTCAAATCTAAAGTGACACAGATACGTTCCCACGGGTTGAATGTGGGTTTAAGCGGTGGAGATCTATTTGGTTGAAGTGTCATCTTGCACAGTGAGTGCAGCGCCCTGCATGGTTAAAGGATGACTTCACCTATTTTCAACCTATCTTCATATAATAGGTCCTCACTAATGGTCATGATAAAATGATACAATTTTTTTCTACTTGGTCTGTTTCTCATAGGAGGGCTGTGGACAGTCCAGAAACCTGTCTACCAGCTAGTGACATCATCGTTAGGCAGGATTTGTTTTTCCAAAAAGATTAACATTTTTTGATGCCTGCAGTTTCTATTAGCTTGGATGATGTCACTGGAAGACGGGTTTCTGAACTGTCTACAGCCCTCCTCTGAGACAGAGACTGATTAGAAAAAAATTGTACCATTATATCATTACCGTTAGAGAGGACCTATTATATGAAGATAGGTTGAAAATGGGTGAAGTCGTCCTTTAAGGCTCTCTCCGCTGGTAGGCTACTTGTGAATAGGAGAGACAAGGCAGATGTGATGTGGGGCTCTGTCCACATGGGACTCTTTCTGTACACAGATGCTGGAGCTCTTCCACCCCAAGGCTACGACATTCTATACGGTCCAGTTGGTTCAGCTAGCCTGCAGCTGCTATGGCCCTTTCTTCTTTCTTTTCTTTTCTTTTCTTTTCTTTACTTGGTTAGTTTTACTATAATAACCCTGTATAGCAGTGGTTTTCAACCAGTGGTCCGGGGACCACCAGTGGTCCTTGAGGGGGTACATTGGGGGTCCCCAGCCAAATTAGTTAACATAAGCGTCACAATCATTTTAACCACTTTGGCTTTGGCTATTCAAAAAATAGCAGATATACAAGCTCATAGCGCGGCACCGAGTGCCGCGCTATGAGCTTGTAGATCTGCTATTTTTTGAAAATCTTGAAAATGTGTGCATATCTTTGAATGTATATATATTTTTAAAGCGAACGTTTTTAACTTAAATCTGTACTTCTGGGGGGTCCCTGGCACAACATTTTCCGATGGGGGGTCCGCGGCCAAATGTATATCAATTTAGGGGTCCTTGGCATGAAACAGTTTGAAAACCACTGCTGTATAGTACCCCACACTTGATCTGATGGTAAAGCTCTATTATGTCATTTTCTTCAGTGAGTAAAATGCTAAATCTGAATGGTTGAGTATTTTAATCCAATTTATCACACAGCTTGGTTGAATGCTTGATTCTGATTGGTCAATCACTGAATTCAGCATTGTGTTATTTCTGGATAACGACCGATGAGCTCTATCCACCTGTTTCTTGGCTGTGTGTTTTCCACTTCCTGTCGGATTTCATTGGATATCATTAGTCATCTGACCGGTTTCATTGGATTTCATTGGATCAAAAGACAGGAAGTGGAACACAGTGAAAAGCCTAGGAAACAGGTGGATAACAGACCGCTGTCCAATCAAAGACTCAGAGCACCTGCTCATATCAACCTGCGCTGCTTGGTTTTATGCTGTATCCAACATGACAGCCATGTAAACAAACTGACACCATGTCATTTACAACTAAACACTCTCGAGAATGTTTTTGAAAACATTTGGAGCGAGAAATAGACAATGCAGTAACCAAAAATGTATTCTATTTGATCAACACTTCCTTGTTTTCCGAGTCGACCGTGTCCGCCCAGCGCAACACTTATAGAATTTCCGTAAGCAAGTAAATACTTAAGTTTTGTTGTTACTTTTAGGTCAATTTATTAATGTATTTATTAAGTCGGTGCCTAATCACCCTTTCGGATTTATTTATCAATAACGACCAGCTTCCCGTCAACTATCCCTTGCATAACTTGGACGATTGGGGTGGTTGTATTTAGTCTCCCTGCTCTTTTATTGAGAAATGTAGATCCTGTGTTTACAGTAGGTTGGACACTACCTGTGAGTGTCCGAATCCCAGAGGCACGTTTTTATACTCGTGTATATTCCTTGAAAGAAAAACTTGACACGACTCCGAAGTAAAAAAGTACCCTTGGCACAACCCTGTTTCTGGTCTGACATTAGTTTTGACCTGAAGGTCAAAAATTCTCTCGTGCATGATGAGACCTGGGTTCAAATCTGGGGTAGAACAGGACATAGTGCAGCTTTAAGTAAGATCGGGGAGAGAGCACAGTTCACGCCACATTGAAGGTCAGCACATTATCCTCGTCTTCTGCTGTTGCCAACACTATGATTACAGCTGACAGCTAATCAGGCAACCAAAGCATGGAGGGTACGCTGCGGCGTGACCCCAAAGAGCTTCATGTGAACCCTCTTTCTTATATGATATTTAGATTTTTTAGCCCTGCGGGATTTGCCATGGAATTCGCTGCGTACTTTCATGGCCCACTAGAGAACGAACCCTATGGAATTAGGTGACCCCCCGTGCCCTTTCGTCCAGAGCAGTGGTTTCTCAACCCTTTTCATATCAAGGTCCATTATTTATTCGGCATTTGAGCCGCGGATCCACCATTTGATGAGATTTATAGCCTCTCAGACCCAAGACTTTAGAATATGAATTTTGTTGTCGTTGGATATGATTTTGTCCACAATTCCATCTTGATGTTGGTACCATTAGGAGAGATAACAGGCCACGTTGCTCAAAATAACAATTTAATTAAGTAATGCAGATGTTTAACAATAATTTAACTCTAGAGAGCATAAAATGAACGGGTCCATTTGGTTTTATTTTACGCTCTCAAGAGTTAAAGATCTATATTAAGGTCTATAGCAGTGCTTCTCTTCACTTTTTCATGTCAAGGACCCCCAAATTGACACTTATTAGCCCACGGACCCCCATTTGAAAAGATAAGCCAGGGACCCCCATAAGATTAGATTTTTTACGGCTCTCTAGCAGTGATTCTCTACCATTTCAATTTCAATTTGACATGCATTAGGGCTACAGACCCCCATTTAATGGCATTTATATCTCTGGGACCCCAATTTATATTGTAAAATCAATGTTAATTTTACTCTGAGAGTGTACAAATGGGGTCCATTTGGTTCCATTTGGACACTCTCAGAGTTACAGACCCATAAGGGTCCATTTGGTTCCATCCATCATTTAGCTGGGGACCCCCTGGAACCCCCTCAAGTACCCCTGGGGGTCCCCGGACCCCACTTTGAGAACCAATGGTCTATAGGGTCCATTACCAACTCTCTATCATTTAGCTGGGGACCACTTGGAACCCCCTCAAGGACCACAATTGGTCCCCGGACCACTGGTTGAGAACCACTGGTCTAGAGCAGTGCTTCTCAAAGTGGGGTCGAGGGACCCCCAGAGGTCCTTGAGGGGGAACCAGGGGGTCCCTAGTCAAATGTGTTAATATAGCATCAGTTTAACCACTTTAACCCTATAAACGTATATCGGCTAGTTGAAAACAGCCGATGCAACAAAGAAAGACAGTTTTGTTGCATTGAAAAATGATAGCAACACAAATCTTGTACGGGGGCCCTGGCACCAGATATTTTCATTTGAGGGGTCTGTGGCCAAATACGTATTATTGGCATGAAACACTGGCCTATAGACTAGAGATCATCATAATTAGGCCAACGTTTCCACTTTCCACACGAGATATCCCAAACATCTTAATGGACACGTCGCAAGATGAACCCTATATGAACCCTATGCTGTGTGAATGAATTATTTCTATGCTTTCTTTCGTTTTCCGTTTTTAGCCCCAAACATGGAACTATCAGTCAGTTCAAACCTCTTTGGTGTGGTTGGGTATGAGGAGGAGCAGCCAAGCCTCCAGGGGCTGCTAGCATGGGGCTCATTCATTCAGTCGTTCATTCATAGTGAATTCACCATTAAACCCGTACAATCCGGCGAACGCATCCGTGTCATTTTAGATTTCTTTGGCTGTTCAAAATAGCAGATCTACAAGCTCATAGCAAGGCACTCGGTGCCGCGCTATGAGGTTGTAGATCTGCTATTTTAATAATTTATAATTTGTAAAATATTTTGTTCCAGGGACCCCCCCTGGAAGCAAAGATTTGAGTTACAAATGTTTGCTTTAAAAATATATATATTCAAAGATTTGCACAAATGTCCAAGAGAAAATAGCAGATCTACAAGCTCATAGTGTGGCATTCAGTGCCGTGCTATGAGCTTGTAGATCTACTATTTTTGAATAGCCTAAACTATAAAATAATGGTTAAAGCTCAAATCTAACGTGTTCCCGGACTGAATGGGTTCATATTTCTTCCTGTATTGACTGTCCTCAGAACAGATTAGACAAGAACTACACATATTTAGTTTGACGGCCTCAAATCAGCCAGCCCAGGCATCCATCTGCATCCGATTTAGAACGTCTTTTTTTTGTATGTGTGTGTGTGTGTGGGGGGTGTTTTGCCATCGGTTAATCCATTAAGACCAGGAACGCATCTGTGTCAAGATTTCTTTGGCTATTCGAAAAAAGCAGATCTACAAGCTCATTGCAGGTCCGCTATTTTTTTTTTAAATCGTGAAAATTTGTGCAAATCTTTCAATATATATATTTCTTTAAAGCGAACATTTGTAACTCAAATCTTTGCTTCTGGGGGTTTCTGGAACAACATATTTTGACATGGGGGTCCGCGGCCACAAACATATCATTTTGGGTGGTCCTTGACATGAAAAAAGTTTGAGAACCACTGATATATAGGTACGTTTTTTCAAAAAACTGTTAGGATTAAAAGGCATTTGTAGAATCCCCCCGAAGCAAAGATTTGAGTCACAAATGTTCGCTTCAAAAAATATAGATATTCAAAGATTTGCACCAATTTTCACGATTTTTACAAAAATAGCGGATCTACAAGCTCTCATAGCGTGGCACCTACTGTATGAGCTTGTAGATCTAACCTAAACTAAATCTTAAAATGACACAGATGCGTTCTCCCTGCCGGTCTCAATGGGTTAATGACAAATGAAGGCTATGTAATCAGAGTGACATGATGACATTGGACTGCTTGTCTGGAGGTGGTGATGGCTGGGGGTGGGGGGTGGGGGGTGGCTGTGTCTGGGGGAGAATGTGACAGGGAACCTGTCAGGCCGTGTGTCTCAGAGCACCAGCTGTGGGGGCCATGGCTTTGACATCCAGTGTGACACCACCCGTGGTGCCGTGTCATCCCCGGTCTCCGGACGTTGAACGTGAGCGTGTCAGACAGGTGTTTTCACAGCACATGAGCCTCAAAATAAAAAAGACCCCCACCAGCACCCATGTCTCCATGTGAGAGAGGGGGGGGGAGGACGTTAACCCACTTAAACCCTCTAGTAAACTGCTTTTTGTCTGTCTACACCAAAATCTCTTATAATAGTCGACAAGCACATAACGCGTCGTAGCTCGTAGCTATTCAGACCTGAGGCCGATTCCACAAATGTCTTCTAAATTCTCAGTTTTTTTTCAAAAACCTACTGTATGTTGCTATAATATCATTGGTTCTCAAACCTTTTTCATGTCAAGGACCCCCAAAATTATATGTATTTTGTTCCAGGGACCTCCAGAAGCAAAACATTTTGTTCCAGGGACCCCCCCAGAAGCAAAGATTTGAGTTACAAATGTTCGCTTTATAAATATATATATATTCAAAGATTAGCAAAAATGTTCACGATTTTTTTGAAAGTGGCAGATCTACAAGCTCGTAGCGCTGCACTCGGTGCCGTGCTACGAGCTTGTAGATCTGCTATTTTTTAATAGCCAAAGAAATCAAAAAATGACACAGATACTTTCCCGGTCTTAACACAATGTGTTGTGAGCTTGTATAGCTCTGCACAATTTTTTTGGCTAATGTTCCCCCGCCGAATACGGATGCTGTGAGTGAAGAAAAAGTGAGGGTCTCTGGGTTCAGGGGCAGCGGATGGGCTCTGTGCTGTGTAATGATAATAATAACTTGAATTTATATAGTGCCTTTCAAAACCCCAAGGACGCTTTACAATACAAAGAATAAACTAATGATTTGCCAAAAGGCTGAGTAAACAGGCTCTCTTCACTCTTCAGTGCGGACTTGAAAGAGTCCAATGTTGGGCGTCTGGCGAATCTCCATCCGCGGGGAGAGAGTTCCAGAGGGCCCACACTGAAAGCTCTATTGCTGTGTAGCGCCAAGAAAATGCTCATATCTGTCCCCTAGGGTAGGTACCCTCACACAAACATGCAGTAATCCTGGTCTCTTTACTGCCTCCCCTTGGTCAGCCAGGGCGCCTGATGGAGGGGAAAGGAACTGGTTGGAATAGCGTGTTCCTTCCATACGTCTACGTCTAACCAGGGAAACTCCCCCGTCATGTGATAAGAAGCGGCTTGCTACAGTAGCTCTCATGCATTGAAGGAGGCATGAGCTCGGCTCTAGGCTCTCCCTAGGCTGGCAGAGGGAGTGTAGCGCCCAGGATTACTTAGACAATTGGCACTGGGTGAAAAAAATGGTTTACAAAATCGTGGGATAAAAATTTAGAAGAAAAAAAAAGAAAATGCTCATGTCTTGCTTCACCGGTCCACCAGTGATCATACGATGATGAGGAGAATAGGGAAGTCATTGTTACTGCTCTCCTTATAGTGATGGGTGGGTGTGTGGGTGAGTGAGTGGGTGGGGTGGGTGGTGGGGGCAGCTCTCTTGAGATCTGAAGGTGCTCCTTCCTGTAAGAGCGAGCATCCATCCGCGTGTATTTAGAGAACAGAAAGAGCTTGGTTGTTTGTATGCATGACGTCGGGTGGGCCGGGGGGGGGGGGGGGGGGCATTGTTTGCCTCTGGGAAGCCTTCCAGTAGGATGATAGGTTGTTCCTTTGAGTTCAAATGTATTTAAATTAAACCCAGTTGGGTAACATTTACCGCCGCGTATTCCCACTGAGACATTATATCTGTGATTGCTTGTTTTCCACAGGGAGGCCGTTTCAGGCCACGGGTTGTCAAATCCTGCCTCCTGCTTACTTAATAATATAAGTAAAGCAGGGTGTATTATACTGAATGAATTATGTGCCCCATTTACTCTTAAAACACGTTCCATCATATACCTCCCCCCCCCGCCTCTCTTCTCTCACCCAGAGCCATATAAGGAGAGTTGCGTCGCCGCCTCCTGTTCACTTCATCGGGCCGGGTGTTCTACATCATTGGTTTTTGAAGTGGGGACCCCCCAGGGGTCCTTGAGGGAGTTCCAGGGGGTCCCTGCAGCAAAATGTGTTAATATAGCATCACAATCATTTTAACCACTTTAACCTTTTATACTTTGGCTATTCAAAAATAGCAGATCTACAAGCTCATAGCGCGGCACCGAGTGCCGCACTATGAGCTTGTAGATCTGCTATTTTTTTTTTTAAATCGGGAACATTTGTGCAAATCTTTTAATATATATATATTTTTAAAGCAAACATTTGTAACTGAAATCTTTGCTTCTGGGGGGGTCCCTGGAACAACATCTTTTGAGACGGGGGTCCGCGGCCAAATACATATAATTCTGGGTGGTCCTTGACATGAAAAAGTTTGAGAACCACTGACCTATAGTCTTTATGATTGTGATAAATCATAAAGACCCCCGGGGGTCCCCGAACCCCACATTTGAGAACCACTGCTGTAATGTAATGCTCCATGTGCACTTTGCATCATCCTAGAGACTCTGTAAATAGCCTCCCAGTGAGAGGAGAGAGAGAGAGAGAGAGAGAGAGAGAGAGAGAGAGAGAGAGAGAGAGAGGAGCAGGGAGAGGAGAGTGAGAGAGAGAGAGAGAGAGAGAGAGAGAGAGAGAGAGAGAGAGAGAGAGAGAGAGAGAGAAGCAGGGAGATTAGACCTGCCTGGCGGAGGAGTGGAGGCTCATCACCATCTCCCACGCCTGCTGCCACCGCCTTCATTCATGAACACAAACGTCTGCAAATCCAATAAGGACTCGGGGACATCATCACTGTTGTTCTTCTCTCTCTCTCTCTCTCTCTCTCTCTCTAATCCTGTCCCCAGTGCAGGAAAGTAACTCTTACAACAGATTGAGACCTGAAGCCGATTCTACATGTCTGCTAAATCCCAACAGTTTTCTGAAAAACGTATGTTTCTATATCAGTGGTGCTCAATCTTTTTCATGTCAAGGACCCCCAAAATGATATGTATTTGGCCGCAGACCCCCATCAAAATATGTTGTTCCAGAGGCAAAGATTTGAGTTAAAAATGTTCGCTTTAAATATATATATATTCGAAGATTTGCACACATTTTCACACATTTTCAAAAATAGCAGATCTACAAGCTCATAGCGCGGCACTCGGTGCCGCGCTATGAGCTTGTATATCTGCTATTTTTGAATAGCCCAAAGTGTAAAATAATGCTTTTTAGCTCAAATCTAAAAATGACACAGTTCCAGGTCTTAATGGGTCAACTACTGTATCTCGTAAGAGAACGGGACGTCACCCCATTGAAAGTTACTGTATATTGTGTCAAGCTACTGTATATGTCAATTTCTCAATACCTCTACTCCACCTCAGAGTCCAATTTACTCCACTACGATTATTTGACTAGCTAGCTAGTATATTTAAACTTTGAACATTTTGATTATTATTACAAACCATGCATTAACCACTTAAGCCCTGTTTTATACAACGTGTGTTGTGAGCTTCTCGATTGGCCATTTTCAGCAAAAGCTTTCCCCACAATAACAGGAAACAGAATCGACCCTATAGCATAGAGTCCTGAGGTATACTCTCTAGTATACTATAGTCCACCACTGCCCGCCCCCTCTCAATCCAATTGTCTCTTCCTCACTCCCTCCCCCCTCTCTCTCTCTTCCTCACTCTCTCACTGTGTCACTCAAGCTCCTCTCTCTCTCTCTCTCTCTCTCTCTCTCTCTCTCTCTCTCTCTCTCTCTCTCTCTCTCTCTCTCTCTCTCTCTCTCTCTCTCTCTCTCTCTCTCTCTCTCTCTCTCTCTCTCTCTCTCTCTCTCTCTCTCTCTCTCTCTCTCTCTCTCTCTCTCTCTCTCTCCCTCTCCCTCTCTCTCTCTCTCTCTATGTGGATTAAAATGTGGTCCCAGTGAGATGTCATGGCTGTTTGTTTCATGTGCGGTTCGTCACACATACAGCGTGCGCGTTAGGAAGCTGCTGTGCCGAACACAGTGCCACGGTAATCTGTGATTTTTCATTGTGGCAGCTGTGGAGATATTTTAAGTGAATTCCACTTGCCTTTGCAAAATGCCCCCCCCTATCCCCATCAGTCACCCATAAACACGCACGCACGCACGCACGCACGCACGCACGCACGCACGCACGCACGCACACACACACACACACACACACACACACACACACACACACACACACACACACACAGATCTCTTGTAGGAGATACGGGTCCTCATCATTATCCGTGGCAAACTAATTCGTTATCGAGAACAAAACTGTGAGAAGAAAAGGAAACGGGGCAGAAGGGTGACACATCATCTGCAGAATTGCAATGTGCGAGGCATGCAAAATATACCCCGCCGTCATCCATCCGCTTCTTCAAGTAAAAAGAAAAAAATCACATACGTTCCTGACTTATTGAAATGTAGATCGGGTTCCCTATACCTTCCCATACATTAACCCATTAAAGCCGGGAACGCATCCGTCATCCGTGTCACTTTAGATGTCTTTGGTCGTGAAAGTGTACAAATCTTTAAATATACATATATACATTTTTAACTAAATTCTTTGCATCTGGCGGTCCCTGGAACAAAATATTTTGAGATGGGGGACAAATACATATAAATTTGGGGGTCCTTGACATGAAAAAAGTTGAGAACCACTGATATTATAGCTACAGTACATAAGTCAAACAAATAAATAAAAACAACTGTTAGGATTTAGAAGACATTTGTAGAATCCCCAGAAACAAAGATTTGAGTTTAAAATGTTTGCTTAAAAAAAACATACATATTCAAAGATTCGCACACATTTTCACGATTTTTTCAATAAAAATAGCAGATCTGCAAGCTTGTAGCGTGCCACACTATGAGCTTGTAGATCTGCTATTTTTGAATAGCCCAAAGTATAAAATAACGGTTACAGCTAAAAATCTAAAAATGACACAGTATGCGTTCCCGGTCTTAATGGGTTAACATACTGTACATTAGCGCCCAAAGCCCTGCATAATAACCTTCCAGGGGTCACGCAACGAGGGCCCTCACGAAGCTTAATTATGCTCCGTCGCATCGGCAGCAGCAGTGTCACGCACACCGAATACAGAAAGACCCACAAGCTCACAACAACCTCACAGATGCAACGCATAGCAAAGGTTTGTCGTTCGGGCTATTTTTCGATGCGCAACACCGCCATGGCAACGAAGTACGAACGGTTCTTAACCTTTCCCCCACATACTGAGCAGTTTGACCTCTGGAACTCCCCCGGCGGAGGCCAGCGGTGCAGTCTATAGCGGTTGACCTTCTTGGGGGCACTGAACACGTCTAGTCTTCATTACCACAGGCCTGAAGACAGCGGGGGAGTCAGGGGCGTCACGGCCATTCACTGTGCGTACGACGCGACACCCGCACTCTCACAGATCCGTGATTTCATACCCCCCACTTTTAAAAAAAATCAAAAAAATATATTTTTTTGATAATAAATCGGTAAAATCAGGTAAAAATAAGAATTAAATAACCTAACCCTAACACCGAAATAAAGTAACCAAAACAAAAAAAAAAGAACAAAATCCGCCCAAAAAATGCACAATTTTGAAAATACAGAATTTGTTTACATTTGACAGTTACAAATGTTTTTCACACTTTTTCAAAAATAGCAGATCTACAAGCCTTCTGATATACAGTAGGCTGAGAACATTGGCAATATAGGCAGGATGAATCAGCAGTGTTAGGAGAGTAGAGTTAGGGCACACAAATGCGTGGATTCATGGTCTTGCGCATCTTTCACTCGAATCCACGCATTTGCATTGACAAAGCATTGGCACATTCCACCCCATAGGTCAAATAAAAGTGCGGTGTGACCGTGCCCTTAGGCAGAAATAAATAAAGGCAGATAAACATGAGTTTTTTTTCTCGTGATTGCCTAAGTAACCTAGATCAGTGGTTCTCAAACTTTTTCATGTCAAGGACCCCCAAATTGGCACTTATTAGCCCGCGGACCCCCATTTTAAAAGATATGCCAGGGACCCCCCATAAGAGACGATTTTTACGGCTCTAGCAGTGATTCTCAACCATTTTAATTTCAAGGACCCCCAATTTGACATGCATTAGGCTACGGACCCCCATTTAATGGCATTTATTTCTCTGGGACCCCAATTCATATTGTAAAATCAATGTTAATTTAACTCTGAGAGTGTCCAAATGGAACCAAATGGACCCGTTAGGGTCCATTTGGTTCCATTTGGACAGTCTCAGAGTTACACACCCATAAGGGTCCATTTGGTTCCTATCCATTATTTAGCTGGGGACCCCCTGGAACCCCCTCAAGTACCCCTGGGGGTCCCCGGACCCCACTTTGAGAACCAATGACCTAGATGACTCTTAGGCAGAAAGTTTTATTTCTTCTTTCCTGAAAACCTTAAAAATATGCCTTAGGCAATTATGCTATGAGACTAACAGTATAAATCAGGCTTCAGACTCTACCTGGCCAGAGGCCGCTGACCTCTGGAATGTAAACGGTTGCACATGGAGACGGCAACATCTTTGCGTGTGTGCAGGAGAAGTGATGAGGTATGACGTGTATGACATTTAGGGACGGTACAGTGTGCTGTTTAAGTTGTTTTGATGGTTTTCCACAGATGATTCGGTAAGAAATCATTAACCTGTACATCT
This sequence comes from Gymnoscopelus microlampas, assembly GCF_963454915.1. Taxonomy (NCBI): domain Eukaryota; kingdom Metazoa; phylum Chordata; class Actinopteri; order Myctophiformes; family Myctophidae; genus Gymnoscopelus; species Gymnoscopelus microlampas. Next base: position 48,365,002 of record NC_139939.1, on the reverse strand, counting down.
GTAAGCCCTGTAAAACAAAATCCTCAGTGTTATATTAACTCTGAGGACGTATTTTGCTGTGCTCCTTACCATGGTGGTGTAAAGTACTATTGTACTCAAGTACTGTACTTAAGTACAATTTTGAGGTATTTTTTACTCTATTGGAGTATTTCCAATTTTCAGTACAACATCTCAGAGGCAAATATTGTACTTTTACTCCACTAAAATTATTTGAAAACTTTAGTTACTAGTTACTTTGTAGATTTTGAATATTATTACAAAACCACTTCAGCCGTATATACATTTCGGCCATTTCAAAATCTGCTATTTTCAAAAGATTTTCATACATTAGAAAACTTTGTGAAATGGGACAGTCTGCATAACAAGTACTTTCTACTTTCGGTGCTTTAAGTACATTTTGATACCAATACTTGTACTTTTACTCAAGTACATTTTGAATTCCGGACTTTTACTTGTAACAGAGCATTTCAACATTGCAGTACTGATACGTTTACTTAAGTAAAAACGTTGAGTACTTTTTTCCACCGCTGCTCCTTAGTGACTGGCTGACCCATTGTCACACAACAGCCAGCGATGTGCCACTATCCCGTTTCCTCATCTTGCTTTCCCAACAAACTCATCATGGAAACATGTAGGTGGAGCCAGTCAGATGATCACAGATCTCTGCCTACTGATATGGGGACTTTCGTTACTGTCCAACCCCTGATCCGGGGTCCAGACACAATACTATATGCCTATCTTGCCTGGTCCAGTTTCACTTGCCATTGTACATTCGTTTTGTATTACTGTAAGGCAGTGGTTCTCAAACTTTTTCGTGCCAAGGACCCCCAAATAGACACTTATTAGACCGCGGACCCCCATTTGAAAAGATAAGCCAGGGACCCCCATAATAGAAGATTTTTACGGCTCTCTAGCAGTGATTTCAACCATTTTAATTTCAAGGACCCTCCAGTTTGACATGCATTAGGCTACGGACCCCCATTTAATGGCATGTATGTCTCTGGGACCCCAATTCATATTGTAAAATCAATGTTAATTTAACTCTTGAGAGTGTACAAATGGAACCAAATGGACCCTAACGGGTCCATTTGGTTCCATTTGTACACTCTCAGAGTTACAGACCCATAAGGGTCCATTTGGTTCCTGTCCATCATTTAGCTGGGGACCCCCTGGAACCCCCTCT
>NC_139939.1:48266319-48361319 GCF_963454915.1 Gymnoscopelus microlampas | reverse complement strand
AATCACTCTTCTTCACAAGATCTTAACGCAGTGGTTTTTCAAAGTGGGGGTCCTAGCTGGGACCCTTGGGGTTCCTTGAGGGGGTTCTAAAATGGAACCTTACAGGTCTGTAACATTAAATGGTGCATTTATATAGCGATTTTATCCAAATTGCTTCACATAGATTGTGCATTACATTCACCCATTCACACACACATTCATACACCGATGGCGGAGGAAACCATGCAAGGCACCAACCTGCTCATCGGGAGCAATTAGGGGTTCAGCGTCTTGCTCAAGGACACTTCAACACTAACTCCGGGGGAGCCCGGGATCGAACTGGGAACCCTGCTGTTGCCATCCGGCCGCTCTACCCCTGAGCCACTGCCGCCCCCGTGACCATAATACTGTCTTATACAGTTATGGGGGGTCTTTGAAATGGTCAAAGTTTGAGAACCACTGATCTGACGGAACACCCACCCAAAAAAAAGGTTGACCCTGACATAATTAAAAACTTGAGAGGGATTTGGGTGTGGGTGTAAGATTCTGTGTGCTTGTGGGGTATTATGCTAGCGTCCATGTGCTTGTGGGACACGTGCACACCTTAAGTGAGCATGTACTCCCAGTAGATTATGAGATATTTGTTCTTGTGCCTCTGCAAAACCCATTAATGCATGCCAGCACATGAAATGTTTTTCTTTCAATCTAAATCACAGAATATTTGTTCCCACCAGGACTGGGTGCGTTTATTTAGTGTGAGCAGAACGAACTGTACTTCTGAGGAGATCCACATTAACCAATTCAAACCATCATAAAATATGCTTCAGCGATTCATACAGACAATTCTACATCTACAGTATGGCAGTGAGTATTTATGGCGTTTCGGCACATAGCCTTCCTCAGAGAGTTACGTCTCTTTGCCGAAATGTGTGGGAGTAGATTCCTTTGTGATGTGAGCCAGGTGTGATTGTGTGAGGACCTTACAAACAGGATGATAAGCAGGACTGAGATGCACAGCGAGGTGTAACATGATGCCAGGCAGAGATGGTTTCAGAGCTGTGCCATTTCCTAATATACTGTACCAACACTTTTACAAACACCCTACCAAGCACCCCCAGCTGGTACATATAACCCCTGGACTATACCATCACCTCCCTAATACAAGGCACTGTCACGTTCCCCCTCTAACTCTAATAAGAGTACAGAAGTCCTGACGTCACTCGTTCATCCCCTGGGTCGTAAAGTCATTTCTCTATGGAGAATAACATTGGGTCATCATAGAATCGTCTCATATAAGAATTGTGGTCCAAAAATAAACAAACTGTCTCGGCAATGTTGTCAGGGAGGAGGCTCTGTATCATTTATGATAGTCAGTCACTCATATTTAAAACAGTCCGTTTCTGGTGAAAATTTCACTAATTTAGCGGAAGTAACATTAGCGTTGTCTCACCGTCAGTTGATGGTTCATATCCATAAGAGTAAAACCCGCCGGGGTCATTTGTTTATTTTTGGAACACAGTTCTTATTTGACGCGATATTAAACACGTCTATGGGGATTCAGAACGGGGGGGGGGGGGGACGCGACCCAGGTAGGATGTGTAAATGACGTCAGACTTCGATGCTCTATACACCCTTCAAAAGCAACATCTACAGTACAGACCCTCAATCACCAATGACAAATACAATGCCAATACAAGTCAAAACATATGTCTAATCAATTAAAGAAATACCAACATAACGCCTCCAACCACACCCCTCTCTCTTCACCGGCCCCTTGGTACAGCCTGACAAGTTAATTGCCAGGCTTAACACCTGCTGGCCTTCTCCTGGGTGTGCACTCCCCTGAAACACCTCCCTCCAGGGAGTAGACCTCAGACAGAGGATGATTAGTAGGATGCCCACAATAACAATACGACATAACTCAACAACGGACGGACCTTTACTGATCCCATGGGGAACTTCAGTTGTCATGGCGGTACCGTAGTTATGAAACACAGGACAGATACAGAAAAAAAGACACAGCTAGGGAGTAAAAAAAAATCACACCCTGTGTGAAGGAAGCGGTGCCTTTGGGGCGGGCCTTAACTCATTTCAATGCGTCCCTATTGGTGGTCTGAGTCCACTTACCAAATTTGTACTTGGGAGCATGCTGCAAACTGGAATGATGGCTGTTTAAAGCCCAGCCAATGGGCAGACAGAGGGGGCGGGGCTTAAGTAATGACAGTTAGTCCCTATTGCTGGCTTTAGTCCATGTACAAAATTTGTACTCCATAGCATGCTGCGAACTTGAGTTGTGGCTGTTTGAAGGCCAGCCAATGGGAAGACAGAGGGGGCGGGGCTTCAGCAATTCATGCTGGTCCCTATTGGTGGTCTAAGTCCACATACCAAATGTGGACTTGGTGGCATGCTGCAAACTGGAGTTATAGCTGTTTAAAATCCCGTGCTCATCCCGTGCTCATACGGGCGCGGGGGGTCCCTGGACCCCTCTTTGATAACTTCATCAATTCATGCTCGTGCCTATTGGTGGTCTAAGTCCACATACCAAATGTGGACTTGGTGGCATGCTGCAAACTGGAGTTATAGCTGTTTAAAATCCCGTGCTCATCCCGTGCTCATACGGGCGCGGGGGGTCCCTGGACCCCTCTTTGATAACTTCATCAATTCATGCTCGTGCCTATTGGTGGTCTAAGTCCACATACCAAATGTGGATTTGGTGGCATGCTGCAAACTGGAGTTATAGCTGTTTAAAATCCCGTGCTCATACGGGCGCTGGGGGTCCCTGGACCCCTTTTTGATAACGTCATCAATTCATGCTCGTCCCTATTGGTGGTCTAAGTCCACATATCAAATTTGGACTTGGTGGCATGCTGCAAACTGAAGTTATAGCTGTTTGCTTCTTTGCCGTGCTCATCCCGTGCTGAAACCGCCGGACGGACGGACGGACGGACGGACATACAAAAGTCAAAAGTCAAGTGTAGAGCGGTTGGCACCGCTAAAAAGTAATAAGCAGAAAAATGTGCTCCTCGGAAAACACAGGTCTCCGCCAGGCCAGGTGGTAGAGGTCAATCTTAGCCAATCAGGATGAAATATGAACAATCGGACAGGTCCGTCTTGATGACATGACAATTAGAGATAATGTGTACCGATTTGCGTGATGTTTGGACAAAATCAGTACGACAGTGATGCATAAAAAAAAAGGTTTTGCAAAAATCTGCCTCCTGGTGGCGCTATAACAGGCCGATGTGAAAGATTTGGGGCCGAGGTTCTGCTCTGGCCTCCAGGGAGTGTGTGTGTGTGCACAGTTTCACACCGATCGGGCCAACCATGCCGGTGATTATCTCCGGCAAGTACCAGAAACCAAAGGAGTGTAGATATACCACAGTAGGCCCCTTGTTTGGCCTCGGGATTAACGTGTATTAACAGGTATAAATAGTGAAAGTGCGCTAAGAGTATAATTAACAGAATTAACAGTGGCATTAACAGATTTAAATGTAAAGGGAGAATTGTGTACAAGCGTGCACATGGGATTTATAAACCGGAGGTTTTTTGTTTGTCTGTTTCTTTGTTGTGTGTGTGCATGATTTTGCCATTTTTGTCTTTTGAGGCACATAAACTTGGAATCGCAGCGGTTTTATAAACAAGACCCCTGGGGAGTTAGACTAATGCTCCTATGTCCCGTTTAAACCACAACTATTACATTTACATAGCAGCTCAATACGTGTTTAGTGGCCTCTGTTACACCATGTTCGTATGAGACAGGCCTGCGGGCCAAGTGTTCCCAGGCTTGCAAGGATACAGCATTGATTTGTTTTCCTTCGGTAACACCCTGTATTCATTTATTTTTCGTGTGCAAGCAAAAGTAAATCTCCGAAATAACACGGCGAAATTGAATTGTGAATTGAATTTTAATGGCAAATGAGCGATCTGTACTTTTCATCTCCTCTGTCCATAGCGAGGGAGGGGGAGGAGGCTGTTTTCGCTATAAGAATTCAATGTGAATGCATGAATGGGGGGGGAGGAGAAGGTGTTCACCTGTGGACCAAGTGTGTTGACTGTAGTCACATGGGACTATGAACAGACCGAGACGTGAGCTGCCTCCAAACCCATCACCCAAAACACAATGCAGTTAAAAAATAAAACTGCCTTCCCTTGGACCGAAAGTGTTATAGTTCCCTTGGGTAATGACAAATGGGTAAACATTACAATATCATTTAAAACACATTTTTCTCATGAATTCAGAAACACACCATTATATATAAAAAAGATAATAGTAGCGGCAGCCTATTTTACAGCGCTGTATCTTAAATGCACAGGTGGGGAAAATATGAAAATATTATGGAAAAGTTGCTCAACCAAAAAATAATTAAACATTAAACAGGATTTTGTAACCCCTTTTTTCACCCAGTGCCAATTGTCTACGTAATCCTGGGCGCTGCACTCCCTCTGCCAGCCTAGGGAGAGCCTAGAGCCGAGCTCATGCCTCCTTCAATGCATGAGAGCTAGCAAGCCGCTTCTTATCACCTGACAGGGGGGAGGTTCCCTGGTTAGACGTACTGTAGCGCGTGGAAGGAACACGTTATTCCAACCAGTTAATTTCCCCTCCTACATTGTTATTTAATCAAATGAATCACTTAATCCACCAAATGTTTCATCAGCACAACACTATTTGGTAGGTGAACTGACCACAACAGAACACACACATGTGTACTGAAGGATTCAACATGTCATTTGACAGCAGAGACTACTGCAGTTAAAATGTCAAAACTCCTCTATAATTGCACTTGAAGCTGCTGAATATTGTGAACATACTTTTAAACTAGCCATTGTTCATGTGAAATTCATCAATATTGAGCAACTGCATGGCCTATTTATTGCCTGAAACATTAGAAATAGTTTTTGTTGGACTGTATACTGTAGCTGAAATACGGATTGTTTTCTCGGCTGGGGGGCGTTACACTAGTCAAACCAAACATTACTCAAACCCCCCAAAAGAGAGTGATGAATTGGCCACTGTAACGCTGTAATTTGCTGTGTGAATGAAATAGTAGTTGTAGTAGCAATATTTGAACAGAAGAAGATATGTTATCAGTAGATAAAAGAGTCTGTTTTTGCTCTCTCTGCGTACATAAAACACATTGATTTACTTGAGCTGGCAGAGTTTTTCCAGTGCCCTCGGCACACAGAGATCAGATTTTAACATCCTCTTCACAATAGAAATCATAGAATTAAGTTATTTCCCCTGGCTATAGTGCCCTTCCTTGTGTAAGCTCTTTGTGTAGTTGTGTGTTGATGTGTATGAATTTGCCTGTAGGTGTTTTTATAGGGATCTTTTTTTTTTAACGTCCTCATAAGGATATAAATCAGAAAAGGCGACGCCTTGGGGATATCGTTCTCATCCCCACGAGGAAAGGGTTATTTTTTATATGGCTGAAGCTATGAATAGGCAATTAATTATTAGGCTATTACCAGTGGTCACACGACGCGTTGTGAGCTTGTAGATCTGCTATTTTCAAATAGATTCATATTTTTACTTTTGGTACTTTAAGTACATTTTTATACCAATACTTTTGTACTTTTACTCAAGTAAATTTAGAATTCCGGACTTTTACTTGTAAAAGTACTTCTACATTGCAGTATTGATTCTTTTACTTAAGTAAAACATTTGAGTACTTTCTCCACCACTGCACTATAGGCTATTATGCGAACCCGATGACCTTTGTTGCTGTGTCACTCCCTGTCTCTCTCTCTCCCTGTTTCCTGTCTACATCTCAACTGTACCAGTAAGATAATCGTGTGTGTGTGTGCCTGTGTCATGTCTTCTGTTGCAGGAAACATCTTCGTGGTGAGCCTGGCGGTGGCAGACCTGGTGGTGGCCATCTACCCGTACCCTCTGGTCCTCACCTCCATCTTCCACAATGGCTGGAACCTGGGCTACATGCACTGCCAGATCAGCGGCTTCCTCATGGGCGTCAGCGTCATCGGCTCCATCTTCAACATCACCGGCATCGCCATCAACCGCTACTGCTACATCTGCCACAGCCTCAAGTACGACAAGCTGTACAGCGACAAGAACTCGGTGTGCTACGTGCTGCTCATCTGGGCGCTGACCGTGGTGGCCATCGTGCCCAACCTGTTCGTGGGCTCGCTGCAGTACGACCCGCGCATCTACTCGTGCACGTTCGAGCAGTCGGCCAGCTCGGCGTACACCATCGCCGTGGTCTTCTTCCACTTCATCCTGCCCATCATGATCGTCACCTACTGCTACCTGAGGATCTGGATCCTCGTCATCCAGGTGCGGCGGCGGGTCAAGCCGGACAACCGGCCCAAGATGACGCCGCACGACGTGCGGAACTTTGTCACCATGTTCGTGGTGTTCGTGCTGTTCGCCGTGTGCTGGGCGCCGCTCAACCTCATCGGCCTGGCGGTGGCCATCGACCCCAAGGTGGTGGTGCCGCTCATCCCCGAGTGGCTGTTCGTGGCCAGCTACTTCATGGCCTACTTCAACAGTTGCCTAAACGCCATCGTGTACGGCGTGCTCAACCAGAACTTCCGGCGCGAGTACAAGCGCATCGTGGTGTCGGTGTGCACGGCGCGCATCTTCTTCCAGGACAGCTCCAACGACGCGGTCGAGCGGCTCAAGAGCAAGCCGTCGCCGCTCATGACCAACAATAACCAGGTGAAAGTGGACTCGGTGTGAGACATGGGGAACGCCACGGGTGGGGGCGGGGCACAAAGAGTCACCGAAAGAGTGTGAGAAAGGACAGGGGTATGGCGAAGGGTTTACAGAGATAAGTACCAAATGTAACGGCCTCTGCCGTCTCGTGCGGACTGTGCTTTTTGACCTTGATACAATCAAAGATGAACAGAGGTAAAAATGTATCCTTATCTTTTACTAAGCACTTTTTGTTTGTTCGTTTCTGTGGTACCTGCAGTACAGTAAATACATATATTATATGATGTCCTTTTTTTTTGGTTTTTCATGGTTGTTTACGGTGATGATATCAACAAATCCATGTATGATGTATTATATGTATTTATTTTGTATGGAAATTCATGTAGATACATATAGATATATAGATATACTGTATATAGTGCAATATCAGGTTGGTTCTCACCCACAGTTACGGTCCAATGATGAAAAAAGATAACAAAGAAAGAGAGAAATGTAGATCAAGCTATGGTAATTACAAGATAAGAACATTCCCATAAGGAAATGCTTGGTACATAAACCAAAATTGTTAACCAATTTAATGTTGGTTCAATATTTTGGTGTGACACTGTTACACTTGTCGGGTGCTAGCAATGTGGATGTGGTTTTTATGATGCCATGCGAAAATGCCCCTCTCTCATTACACGTGATGACAACGTTTGAAAGAATAGTCTCTCTCTCTCAGTGTACTGTAAGCATGGATCTGAGGAATCATTCATATGCAAAATAAAGTTATTATATTGATGGAAGAGCTCCTATACTGTGGTCCTCTCTGCCTTATTTACGTATACGTCCTCAATGCACTCACATGCTAATGTTTTTGGCCGCACTGCACCAAGTCACCTGACATGCAGGGGATTGACATGCAGCAAAGGTCCTGCCGGGTTCCGGGACGCGCTGTGTCAGGCATCAAAGCCTATGGAGGTACACACCTTACCTTAACCCTTTAAGACCGGGAACGCATCATGTGTCATTTTAAGATTTCTTTGGGGCTATTCAAAAATAGCACATCTACAAGCTCATAGCGCGGCACCGAGTGCCGCGCTATGAGCTTGTAGATGTGCTATTTTTGAAAAATGTAGAAAATTTGTGCAAATCTTTTAATATATATTTTTAAAAGGGGACATTTGTAACTCAAATCTTTGCTTCTGGGGATTCTACAAATGTCTTCTAAATCTCTAACAGTTTTTTGAAAAAACTTATGTTGCTATGATATCAGTGGTTCTCCAAACTTTTTCGTGTCAAGAACCACCCAAAATGATCTGTATTTGGCCGCGGACCCCTCCCCATCTCAGAATATTTTGTTCCAGGGACCCCCAGAAGCAAATATTTTAGTTGAACATGTTATAATATATACAAAATATATATAAATAAATATATTCAAAGATTTGCACACATTTTCCACGATTTTTCAAAAAATAGCAGATCTACAAGCTCATAGCGCGGCACTCGGTGCCGCGCTATGAGCTTGTAGATCTGCTATTTTTTGAATAGCCAAAGAAATCTAAAAATGACACAGATGCGTTCCCGGTCTTAATGGGTTAACCACTCTGCTATCGGCACCCTTAAGTCTAGATACAGACTTGGGTTGATATAGATACAGACTTTGGGGAAGATATGTCCGATGTGATCGCAATCAAATAACTACCTCACTAGAGGAACATCGTGTGGTAGTGGATTCTGACCTAGTATTCCATGTGAAATTCAGGTCCCAGTGCTAAAGCAGCTGTCATGGTGTTTCCACTGAATATCTTCAGTTTGCCGGGGAAAACACTACAAGCAAGCCGTGAAAATGTATAGCTTCGGCTTCCATATAATCCACTTTCCTTGTTTGCTGTTTGTAATGCTTAATACTGCTTCATTTCAGGACAGCGGTGTATTATTCCACACCATTTGCTGATGTCCTCCAGTTGCACCTGAATCCAGATTGATATATTTACCCCAGAGGAGGGATCAATTATGACAGCTCTTCTACAAACCAGCACATAACAGGCAATGTGATTTGCCCACTCATTCTCATCAGTAAAACCCGCTCTAAACAACCACTTTCTTGAGCTTGTAGATCTGCTATTTATTTGAAAAATCATGAAAATGCGTGCAAATCTTTTAATATATGTTTTTTTTAAAGCGAGCATTTGTAACTCAAATCTTTGCTTCTGGGAATTCTACAAAATGTCTTCTAAATCCTAACAGTTTTCTGAAAAACGTACGTTGCTATATCAGTGGTTCTCAAACTTTTTCATATCAAGGACCCCCAGAATGATACTGTATGTATTTGGCCGCCGACCTCCATCTGAACATATTTTGTTCCAGGGACCCCCCCAGAAGCAAAGATTTGAGTTAACAATGTTTTCTTTAAGCATATATATATATATATATTCAAAGATTTGCACACATTTTCAAGATTTTTCAAAAATAGCAGATCTACAAGCTCATAGCGCGGCACTCGGTGCCGCGCTGTGAGCTTGTAAATCTGCTATTTTTGAATAGCCAAAGTATAAAATAATGGTTTAAGTGGTTACGCAGTCTTAACGCGTTAATGTTAAAGCGCAAAGGTGTTCAACGAGTGTACATGTTGAGCTGAATGGCCTGTGTGGGCAAATGGGTTAGTGGGCTATATATGGACAAAAGGCATCAGAGTGCAATGCACAGAAAGAGGAGAGAGAGAATCTGTGTCTTTGACGTCCTCTCGACATTACATAACAGTCTGTGAACCATCATCCACTGAGCCAACTTCCCTCACACACACAATCCCCAGTCCACCCCACCCCTCTTCCCTTCTGCTTGCCCCTCCCCCTATCTGTTTTAATCCTTAATCCATTAAGATCGGGAACGCAGCATCTGTGTGTCATTTTTAGATTTCTTTGGCTATTCGAAAATAGCAGATCTACAAGCTCATAGCGCGGCACCGAGTGCCGCGCTATGAGCTTGTAGATCTGCTATTTTTTGAAAAATCGTGAAAATTTGTGGCAAAATCTTGGATCATATATTTTTTAAAGCGAACATTTGTAAAATATTTAGTTCCAGGAACCCCCAGAAGCAAAGATTTGAGTTACAAATGTCCGGAAAAAAAAGAAAAAAAAATGAATATTTGCACAACTTTTCATGATATTTCAAAAATAGCAGATCTACAAGCTCATAGCGCGGCACTATGACCTTGTATATTTGCTATTTTTGAACAGCCCACAAAATCTAAAAATGACACACGGATGCGTTCCCGGTCTTAAAGAGTTAAGAGCGTGGTAGGGGAAGGAATCAATGGTTCGGGGTTGAGCAAATATGAAAAAATCCCGGGGATTTACACATGCTCTCCAACAGAATTATTCAGTAATCTGTTCATCCCAAAGACTTTTAGAACCCACGCCGGCGCCAGTGTGTACGACAATCACGTGGGAGGAGGGCGGGGTATAAGATGATGTCAAAGGCACAGTTCAGCCTCTTGACTGTCTCTCTCTTCATTCTTTGTGGTGCAAAGCGATGCCTGGAGCCACTATAACCCACTTCAACTTTACAAGGTCATTGCAGATTTATGATGATTCATTCCGATGAGACGATGAGATGTTTAATTTCCAAAGAAAATCAATCGTCCTTCACCAGCTGTGACGTGGCTACAGGGTCAAGGACTGGCAACCAAAGCGACCTTTTACACGTGCTGCAGTTTGAATGATCCAGCTCAGTAAATTCCCTGCTTAAATGGCAACTTTAAAGCTATAATCCGTAAGTTTGATGTCACTCCTGATGGATACAGGTATAATTGCAACGATGTGCAAACTACAGTAACGATGGTGAACGATGTGCTGTGTGCTTCAAATAACTTCATTGGCATTGTCATACCCGACACAAGGGTCAAAATATCTCCGTCAGTGGAAGAGCATGGAGACTACCTCCAACCACTGCAGATGTGTTAGTTATACAGTATTATACATACTCTACCATACAGATTGGTTCAAATATAATTTTATTAATTACAATAAGTCCCAGATTGTAGTTTTAATGATGGAAGAATCTGTAAATAAATGGTTTAGCATTGTTATTGCTATTCTATTTTAGATTCTAAGTAACTATATCACTAGGACTAGGCAAGTGAACTTGTCCATGGCCTACATTTCTACACAGCTTTGAACAATCTAAGCGCAAACAACAGCCTCTATCTCCATTACAGAAAATCTCTGTTTTCCATCCCGTAATTGTACATAAAACAACAATAAAACCAAGATAAACATAATTGAGGAAGAGGCAATAACATGACAGGGTTTAATTGTCAGCAACTCCTGAATAGTGGTGATGTGTACGATGTTGAGGTATTTTTTACTTTACTGCAGTGTATCCAGGCGCGCGGGAAGTACTTAATAGCCACGGGGGCTGAGCGTCGGGGGAATCCGCTTGACGCATGCGTCCCGTCCGCGCGCGCACGATTTTTTTGCGGGTTCGGGTCGAAAAATGTGCGGGTTTGGGTGGGTTTTCGCACTTTTTTTCCTTTACTTTATTTCGGTTTTAGGGTTAGGGTTACGTTATTTCATTCTTTTCATTAAATTTAAATGTAATAAAACATTTAAAAAAAAAATCCTTTCCCATCACCAGGGGGGCTGCAGCCCCCGTAGCCCCCCCCTTCCCGCGCCACTGAGTGTATCCAATTGTCTATACTTTCACTTCTACTCCACTACATCTCAGAGGCAAATATTGTACTTTTACTCCACTACAATTATTTGAAAACTTTAGTGACTAGTTACTTTGCAGATATAAATGATTACATTATAAAACATACATAAACCACTTAAAGGGGAAATCCACCCATTTTCAATATTTAACTATGTCATTAATATAGCATAAAGGAGTTGTGTCGAAATAAGAAAAAAGTTCCCCCCTTTCTGTATTGCCTTGAACTGGAAGATTGATTTTGGGTTTAACATGGCAAATTACAACACGATGAGTCATCATGTTGTAATTTGCAATGTTAAACCCAAAATCAATCCTCCAGTTCAAGGCAACACAGAAAGGGGGGAACTTTTTTCTTATTTCCACACAACTCCTTTATGCTATATTAATGACATAGTTAAATATTGAAAATGGGTGGATTTCCCCTTTAAGCCCTATTTTATACATAGGCTATTTGAAAATAACAGATCTACAAGCTCACAACGCGTCGCATCGCCACGCGTTGTGAGCTTGTAGATCTGCTATTTTCAAACATTTTAGTACTTTTACTTTTGGTACATTTTGATACCAATGCTTTTGTACTTTTACTCAAGTGCATTTTGAATTCCGGACTTTCACTTGTAACAGAGTAGGCTACTTCTACATTGCCGTATCGATACTTTTACTTAAGCAAAAACATTTGAGTATACTTTTTCCGCCACTGGCTCAAAGACACAGCAGTCGGGATGTACTTCTTGGCTGGGAGGAGGAGGAGGTGACCTGGTGAAGGAGGAGGGCAGTGAGGTGAAGCCTGGGGGCCCCTGAAACAAAAACTCCCCTGAGCTGCAGGGGCCCACTGGTCTGGAAACACAGTCTGTGAGAGTCTGTGTGCGGTGGACTGAATAAGAAACAACAAGAGATACAGTAGAGAGAGAGCCTCACAGTAGTGATCTCACCACTGGTCTAGTTACAGAACCAAACAACACAAAGAGGCCATGTGTTGACAATGGTAAAAAAGCAGAGGGGTCATTCAGTTTTGTTTAGTCTCCATCAACCTCCATTTATTACTTTAAACCAGGGGTCTTCAACAGGGGGTCCATCCGGGACCCCCTGTTGAAGACCTAGGTGTTCCTCAGAGTTACTACAAGGGGTACATTATCCACTTGAACCCTATAGCATCCCTATTCCGAGGTGAATTTTAGCTAAAAAATAGCAGATCTACAAGCTCACTCACAACGCCTCGCGCTGAGCATGTAGATCGGCTATTTTCGGCAAAGAGGTTTGGTGTTTAGGGAAAAAAGAGCAGACCACAGAGAGAAGGTTAAGTTTACTAAATAATGACGGTTTAAGTGGTTAAATGTCTGAAAAGAGGGTTATTCTTTAACATGAATCCAATATACAGTGATGATTAGTGCTGTCAAACAAGTCTATGGAGCTATCTATGAAATCTATGAAAAGGTTTAATCTGCAACACAATGTTATACAATATATAGTGGGGGTCCCTGCTTCATCTCTCTCTCAGCTAAGGGGTCCTTGGCCTGAAATACGTTTAAGACCCCTGCTTTAAACAGCTGACACTGTATAGCATATAGAACAACAGTATACAGCTATGAGCACATTTAGCGTAAGTTCATTGTGGAGAAAAGATTGTGTGTACATTAGTAATAATAATTACTTAACGTACGTAGCATTTTCACCAGGGCTGCATATTCCCTTTACTAAAACTGTTGTACAAGTCTAACAGTGTCTACATTGTCCACTTAATTGCTCCAAACCAACAAACCTCCATCCTGTTCCCTGCGACCACAATGAGTTGAACACACTCTAACCATCCTGCCACATTAAAAGGATGTACAGTAGCTCATGTGGTAAAGTGTTTTTTTTTTACTTTCTTTTGCCTTCGGGCAACATCAATGTGTTATCTGTACAACGCAATCATGCAATCGACCCACGGCTTGTTTGGATATTGTATCACATAACTAGAAGTCAATTTGGAAATGCTTGGGTCAGTTAATGGGCAACTCACTTGAAAAACAATGATATTATAACACAAGCTTCTGTCAATGTCAAAATCAATATATGAGGTCACTCCCCCCGGAAGTGCTGTTAGGACGTGCGGCCATATTCCTCTGGGTCATTGACTTAAAGGAGTAGTTCACTCAGAAAAATATATTTTTTAATTACACACCCCATGAAGCCTTGATTTCATGGAGATGTTTTAGGTTTTGACGTATTCCCGAGACAATAATTTGATGACCGGGTATACCGGGTGTATTTCCGGTATTGGAGACTCAAAGAGAGTTTGGGTGAACTACTCCTTTAATGACAAAAGCATACTGTAGCTTGCTGTGTACATTATAAAATATAGGGAGCACTATTACTCTCTTATGTCTTATTAAGGCCACTCTGTCACATTCCAGGACATCGGCACACAGCCTGTCAAATAAGAGATATGAGCTGGGTTTGTTCTTTTTGCTGTGTAAAGCTTAAACAATCTTGTAAAGCAGTGGTTCCCAAAGAGGGGTCCTGGGAGACCCCCAGGCCGGGGGTCCTTGAGGAGTTACGGGTCTGTAACTCTGAGAGTGTAAAAAAAGATATAACTGTTGAGAGTGTACAAATGGAATTTAACTCTTGAGAGTGTACAACTCTTGAGAGTGTACACATGGAACTCTTGTACAAACTCTTGTGTACAAATGGAACAAATGGAACCAAATGGACCCTTTCGGGTCCATTTGGTTCCATTTGTACACTCTCAAGAGTTAAATTAACACTGACAGTATAGATTGGTGACCCATAGGTTTAAAAAATAAAAATCACACCCAGTGTGATCACAGCAATCCTTATCCTGAATACTTATCCTGCAAAGATAAGTATTAATACAGACCCTTTGCTGTGACACTTGTATATTTGCACGGCTTGGTGCTCAAAAACAACAGTCGTCATCACAGTGATGGAAGCTCACTTTTAAAAAAAAGTATTTTTTTTTAAGTGAGTGGTGCTATGTATGAGTTATTCATTTCGTCATGCGTCTCGCTAGCCAATCACAGTACGTCACAGCCAATCAGCCAATCACTGTACAGCGAAAGACACATTTTCGCGACGGAAAGAAAAACTTTCGCCACGGATGGGTCCCAAACCCACTTATAGGAGCTCAAAAATCTGATAAAAGTGGGGGTCCTTTAGTTTGAGAATCACTGTTGTAGAGTGTAAGGTTTAGACAGTCACAGCAACTATAATAAAAGGGTATTATATTATTTAACACATCTCATGACCCGAATGCGGTGGCTTTAGATACCGTGACAGGGTCACATACAAAGTTTAATAAAGGAAAATGGGGTTTAATATAGGAGGACCCTGGACTGTCCTAGTGCTTCATAAAACGCCCAGGTCCCGGTGTGAACAATAACGTGAGATAAACCTGGGGGGAAGTCAGGTGTCTTAGCGCATTGGTTCTCAAAGTGGGGTCCGGGGACCCCCAGGGGTCCTTGAGGGAGTTCCAGGGGGTGCCCAGCTAAATGATAGATTAGGCACCAAATGGACCCTTATGGGTCTGTAACTCTGAGTTAAATTGACATAGATTTTACAATATAAATTGCAGTCCAAGTGATAGAAATGCCATTAAATGGGGGTCTGTAAGCCCTAATGCATGTCAAACTGGGGGTCCTTGAAATTAAAATGGTTGAAAATCACTGCTAGAGCCGTAAAAAAAATCTTTTCTTATGGGGGTCCCTGGCATATCTTTTGAAATGGGGGTCCGCGGGCTAATAAGTGTCAATTTGGGGGTCCTTGACATGAAAAAGTTTGAGAACCACTGTCTTAGCGGCAACCGTAGTAAGCATGGAACACAAGATAGTTACAGGTAAGAGTAGAGAACTACGGATAAGATCCAATTTAAATGTAGATGGAGTCTGATGCTAGACATTATGCACACGGTCTGACTGAGTTAACATAATGTATGTTTGATCAATATATTAAGTATAAATCACTCAGGAGTCAGTACAGATAGAACAGTCTGTGACTGAAAGTGTCTCATCCCCACTAGCACAGAAACCTTGTATCTCCCATATTTCAACTTTTTATATATTTTCGTATTAATTAATGCCCTCTATACTTCATACAAGTGTCGCACAAGCTCTTGTTGATTAGCGCTTGTAGATTAAATAGTATTAAACCATTAAGACCTGAGGCCGATTCTACAAATGTCTTCTAAATCCTAACAGCTATGATATTATGATACAATTTATGATATCAGCGGTGCTCAAACCTTTTCATGTCAAGGACCCCCAAAATGATATCTATGTAAAATGTCCACTTTAAAAGAATATGTATATTGAAAGATTTGCACAAATTGTCACAATTGACAAAAAAAATCAGATTTACAAGCTCGTAGTGCGGCACGAAGTGACGCACTATGAGCTTGTAGATCTGCTATTTTTTAATAGCCAAAGTATAAAATAATGCTTTTTAGCTAAAATGACACTGATGCTTTCTCCGGTTTTAATGGGTTAAAAAAGGAACTGTTTTTGGACATCCGTGGTTTCCACCCAACAGCGACGACATCAGAGAGAAGGTGAGAGGGATCAGGATAGCGCCCATGGCTTCTTCCTCCTCCTCCTCCTCCTCCTCTTCCTCTTCATCCTCCCCTCCACAATCACCTCCAGATTGAACCAGCTGAGATCAGTCTGCTTTACAGTGACCCCAATCTGGGAACCCATTCGGCAGTGGTGGGAAAAGTACTCACATGTTTTTTACTTAAGTGAAAGTATCAATACTGAAATGTGGAAATACTCTGTTACAAGTAAAAGTCCAGAATTAAAAATGTACTTGAATAAAAGTACAAAAGTATTGGTATCAAGATGTACTTTTTTTTTGGTTCTTTATTTACCCAGGGTAGTAGCTGAGCGCTCATTTTCAGCAACGCCCTGCACAGAAACACATTAAAACCTGGGAGCTGACTAGTACAACCACGGTCTTATGCTATTGGCCACTAAGCAGCTCCACTGGAGCAGTTGGGGTTCAGTGCCTTGCTCAAGGGCACTTCTGCCACTTCAGCAGTGTTTGGGAAGTGGTGACAATTCACTTCCCCACCCAGATTTTTACTGCCGGTCCGGGGATTCGAACCGGCAACCTTCCGGCAACGAGGGCGCTCCTCTAACCTATAGGTGACCACTGCCTACCAAAAGTGCCTCATAAGGCAGAATGTCCCATTCCACAAGTTTTCAAATGTATGCAAATCTTTTGAAAATAGCAGATCTAGGGTGGCACGGTGGTGCAATGTGTAGCGCGGTCGCCTCACTTGCTAAAAGGTTCTGGGTTAGATTCCCGCCGGGGGACGCTGTGGGAGCTGGGGGGGCGTGTCCTCTCCTCCGTGTCATCAGTGCAGTTTGCATGTTCTACTGTATGCACATGACGCCAAATCAATTTGTCTTCCTTGGAGAAGATGGCCCTTTGTTTTCCCTTCTGTATTCTGACTCAGTGCCCTCTCATTCTGTTCATCAGTTTTCTGTCTGGCTTCTAGTGATGTGTCGTTCATGATCGATTCGTTCAAAAGAACTAGTTCACTGTCGGGAACGTGAACAAGCTTGTTCGCTTCCTGAAAATGTTACGTTCACGCTATCGTACATGCCCCCATCCCCCCCTCCCCCCCGTACACAGGACGGGGGGAGGGGATGGGCGACGTTAAATAAAACGCTTTTACACACATTATAAAACATACGTTAACCACTTAAGCCCTATTTCATACCTTGGCTATTTGAAAATAGCAGATCTACAAGCTTGTAGATCGGCTATTTTCAAATATGTTAGCACTTTTACTTTTGGTACTTTAAGTGTATATTTTGATGCCATTACTTTTGTACTTTTACTGAACGAGAACGTGGGCGAATCATTTGAACGAATCATTGCCGTGAACGTGAACAAAATCGTTCGTTCACTATTTTCCCACCACTACTGGCTTCCTTCAACTTACAGCCCATCTCTATTCCCTCGGTGGATGGATAGTTTTCCCTCAACACTCCGTCCTCCTCCTATTTTCCCAATAGAGCATATTAGCCCCACACACACTGCCTGACCACACAAGATTCATACAGGCCTCCTCAGAGACATCACCTGGACGGGGAGAGATATCGAGGAAAGGGGAGGGGGGAGGGGAGGGGAGTGGGGTCTGTGCACAAAGCAAAATAGTGGGAGCGAGTGTGGGAGTGAAAAAGAGTGGGAGAAGAGAATGAGAAGGAGAGTAGGAGGCAAGAGAAAGTGGGAGAGAGACGGAGAAGGTGAAGAATGACAGTGAATGACGAAGGGCAGAGGCAGACAGAGTGAAAAAGAGACAAAAACAGTGGAAGATAGACAGGCGATGACTCACAGTGGAGGTCACTCTACCATTGTGGACACATACTTTTTAATAATAACTGTGTGTGCGTGTGTGTGTGTGTGTGTGTGTGTGTGTGTGTGTGTGTGTGTGTGTGTGTGTGTGTGTGTGTGTGTGTGTGTGTGTGTGTGTGTGTGTGTGTGTGTGTGTGTGTGTGTGTGTGTGTCGTGTGTGTGTGTGTGTGTGTGTGTGTGTGTGTGTGTGTGTGTGTGTGAGTGTGTGTGTGTGTGTGTGTGCGCCTGTGTTTTCCCTTTGACTCAAACAAATAAAAAAGAATCGAGGCCACATTGAGGTCAGTATGATGAACTGGAACAGTGAATTTACAACAAAAACCTAATAAATAAAGTGATGGAACAGTTTTACTTTTTTGCCACATTTATAACATAACTCCAGCTTTGTATGGGCTGTTGCGTGTGTGTGCGTGTGTACGCATGTGTGCGTGTGTGCATAATTGTCTCGCTTCACGATACTGACCAAAGAGCTACGTGACATGACAAGTGTCAACTGCCATCCTACTGGAGATAGGCACGGACCCCCATCTCAAAAGGTGTTGTTCCAGGGACCCCCCCCAGCCCAGAAGCAAAGATTTGAGTTACAAATGTTTGCTTTAAAAATATATATATTCAAAGATTTGGACACATTTTCAAGATTTTTCAAAAAATTGTAGATCTACAAGCTTGTATATCTCCTAGTTTTTGAATAGCCAAAGAAATGTTAAAATGACACAGATGCGTTCCCAGACATTACATTCACACATTCATACGTAGCAGAGCCAACCATGCAAGGCACCAATCTGCTCATCGGGTGCGTTTTGGGTGTCTTGCTCAAGGACACTTCCCGTCTGGGAAACTGGGGACATTTCTGTTCCCAGACAGACGGCCACTCACTCACAAGACATCACCTGCAGGACATAGAGTACAGAGTAACCTGTGGTAAGTAATCATAACTGGTTGTTTTTTTTGGCGTTTCATCCAAAAAAAAGACACAGCTGGGGGTTATCATCTCAAAGGCAACCACTTGTCTTGGATCAAAACAATGAGATAACAAAAGGTTTTCTATCGTAAAAGCAAGTCAGAGAGATTGGTTTTAAGACGAGCAGCATATTGCAAGATTAATTCTATGACTCACTGGAAGCCAATGCAGACATCTGAGAATTGGTGTAATGTGTTACACCAATCTCTCTCGTTAGTTAGAACTCTAGGTACTGCATTATGTAGTAGTCGGATCGTCCGGGAATAGATATGCGTTTCTCAATGTTGTTTGGCCATGAATCATCCAATTCTTCACTCACATACTCAGAGAGACAGAGAGAGGAAGATGAAAGAGAGAGAGAGGGAGAGGGAGAGAGAGAGAGAGAGAGAGAGAGAGAGAGAGAGAGAGATAGAGAGAGGGAGAGGGGAGAGAGAGAGAGAGAGAGAGAGAGAGAGAGAGAGAGAGAGAGAGAGAGAGAGAGAGAGAGAGAGAGAGAGAGAGAGCGAGAGGGGGGATGCAGTCACGTCTGATTTTGAAAGATTTAACAATGAACCTCGGCAACAAGTTTGAAAGCAGATAGATATTGTCTTGGATCTGTCACCAACACTTAGTTTTGTTAGATAGACAGGCAATTTGCAGGGGCAATAAACAAAATATAACTTTTGTTCATCTTCATCGAATCAATAACAAAATAACACAATTGCGAGCAAATGAACAAACGCAGAGCCTTTGCCGAAGTTTGCTTCAGCAAATTTTGCACCAAGAAGATTGGCCAACTAGCCAAACATCACAGCGGAGACATTAATGTGAACATTTTGTGTGATTGGTCAGAAACTCAATACGCTTGTGATTTATAAAGTTTTATTCCTGCAATCGTCTGGAAGTAACAAGTTTAGGAGAAAGTGTACAAACTATAATCCCTCTTAGAAGGACAAAACATAACCTGACGGCCGTTGATTCATGGAGCACACACTGTGTCCACTGTGTCTCCGAGACAAATTCTGTCAAAACACTTCACATGGGGGCCAGGTCAGAGCCATTCAAGGAGAGTTACATCACCTCCGTTCACTTTATCGGTCCAGGTCTTCTACATCATAGATATAGAAACCTAGATACCTCATTGGCCTCTGCAGTTCGTTGGAGCGACCTGTTTCGTATGTTGGCCGCCATATTTCCGGGGGGCACGGGCACGGGCCAATCACAGCACGTTGACTACTGGTCAATCACAGCACGTCTTTTCCAGGACTTGTCAGAATCTAGTTGTCCCGCCCCGACCTGCCTCTGATTGGTCTACCGAACGTCCCCTTCTGTGACGCACATGGACGTTTCCAGCTTGCATGCCCCCCGGAAGCGGAAGCGTGCCCGCCATACAGACGCCTCAGAGTCAGAGGAGGCGCCTACCTTTATATGTCTATGCTCTACATAGCCCTCGAATAGTGACAAAGCCCTAAACCGGAAGTTTATGGTATGCACTGGAGTCTATGAGCGTTTGTAACTATTTCCAGTTTACATGAACCATGTGACCGGCGCTGTTTCTGCCCCTCATTGGCGGAACTCTCTAATTAATACAAGGCTCTGGGCCAAGTTATTGTAAACAATCAGCGGAGATCTGTGCATGGTGAAAAAACACTTTCCTAGCACTGTATAGTGGTTGGGGTCTAACATGCAGAACTCAGAGCAGGGCCACATTGAATATAAACAAAGATACTTCATTTACCAAGATTCCAGTCCACGCCTCGCCACTAAGTACGGAATTGGTACACCATGGTCTCCTAAGTGGATGTGGTTCCTCTGCCCTTCCCCAATTCCCTCATCTCCCTACCCCATGGTAAGCTCAATAGTATCTGTGAACGTTGTGTGCTTCCGGTCTCCTATCCAGCACTTAACTCGTCGTTGTCAGGGTTAAGAACTTAGGGGTTAAGTCGCTTTTTTTTCTTTTTTGAAATCCTCCGTTAAGTTTCTTTTTCACTATCGCTGCTAGCCTGCTTTTACGTCCACTGTGTTGTTGTTTGGAAGTGGAAGGACCCGTTGCCGGCAAAGCATATGTAGTAGGCGCCTAATTTGTGCCTGATGGAAAATTACGTAATATTAAAATACTACAAACGCACGTACGCCGAGGTTTCGTGCTTTTTAAAAGCCATAATAGGCCTATAGATAGATGTAATTTATTAACTTCCTGCATTATTTCACCCGCGGTTTATCCAATATGAATTAATAATGATATTAGACTGACCCAAATCCACCCAAACTGCATTATCCGCGGCAACCGGTGCTAAAACCACGATCCGTGCATCTCTATAGGCACATCGTCCAGGCTAGACCACTGCATCTCCCTCTTTTCTAGTCTGCTGGCGTGCTCTCTCTAACCTCTACAACAGATTCAGAATGCTGCAGCATATGCCTGGTCTTCAGCCTCCCAAAATGTTCACAACTCCCTGCTCCCTCACTAACTCCACTGGCTCGTGGTTGCTTTACTCCTGGTAAAATACACGTGATGACCTATAGACGGATTTCCGCGCGACGTCATCACAGAGCAGAATGCGCAATCTGCGCATGCCTGGGGGTCAGTGGGGGAAAGGCGCGTTCGAAAATACAGCCCTGAGCGGCAGTGAGCGCACTGGCCAATACAAACTAATAGGCGAGTGTGCTCCGGTGCGTAATTTCCAAACGCACCCATAGGCTTCCCCCCGCAGCTGCGCGGTCATATTCCTCTCATGTTTACTAACAGGAAACCTCCCTATACGTGGAGACCATGGCAGCCCATACCTGCAGGATAAGATGCAGCTCAACACTCCTTTCTTCACAATATGCTGTGGAATGACCTTGCATTTCAGCACAAAGCCCCCTTTAGTGTTACCACAGGTGAGTCATTTTAAATACAGGTATATACGTATATGTGCATTTATACAGGGGGGGAGAGGAAAAAAGGGCTAAGGGTCCTTTCAGACGGCAAGCGGCCAACGCGCCTATGTAATTCACTTTCAATGAGAGGCGGGCGATGATTTGGGACGCGCGGAGAAGTTGAGGGGCGGTGAGGCAAGCGGGCGCGGTCCCGTGAAATTCTCGCACGCGTGCTCGTTTGTGCACACGTGCGCGGGCGGCAAGAGCTGGATTGTGGTGAGCTTTTGTTTTCCCCGCACCGCGCAGGAGGACAAAACAACATTGATCGCAGCGCGATCACCGCTGATACGAGCGGTACCGCCCGCGTGGACCGCTTGCCGTGTGTTACGACCTTTAGAGGGGGAAGGACAAGCTGTGGGGAGGAGGAAGGTGGAGCTGTGGATCGAAAGGTCACAGGTCGATTCCCGGCCAGAACGTCTCTCTAACCCAAAGTCTTACCAAGTGCTATGAATCTTTCAATTATCATTTAATTAGTGACACAAAGAGGTCAGTGACTTATTGAGAATGACAAAGTAGTCATAGCACTAAAGTAGTAATATTTTGTATTGTTAATACTTGAACAGTAGTGATATTTTAACTGTATGATGAACACAGCTGAATTATTATGGACCGATCTAAATTATATGAAGTGTGTGACATAGAATATAATGTACATGTCTAGTATGTCTTTGTCTGTGTGTGTGTGTGTGTGTGTGTGTGTGTGTGTGTGTGTGTGTGTGTGTGTGTGTGTGTGTGTGTGTGTGTGTGTGTGTGTGTGTGTGCTTGAATTTGCAAAAAGCTGAACTTTGCTTGACTTCTATTTTTACAGATATCTTTGGTAGAAACAAGTCAAAAGTACAGCTGTAGAAATAAAGTGCAGATTTATTGAAAAAAAAACTACAACTCTGCCTTGCTAGAAAAGGGCAAGGTCTCAGCTCAATCAGAGTCCCATTGACGTCACAGCGCAACCTGCAAGCAGCGTTCACCATAAGTTCAGCTGCAGCCTAATCAACAGACCTGCGCTTGTAAAAAAGAAAAAAGAAAAAGAAGAAGAAAGAAGCTGGATGGAATGCTCGCTGGTTGGTTGCAGAAAACGAGTCTCCAAATTCTTTATCTCCACCTCCATCTTTTCCCCACCTTAATAGAATGGAGCATTTCCATAAGACCTGAAGCCGATTTCTACAAAATGTCTTCTAAATCCCAAGAGTTTTCTGAAAAACCTATGTTTCTCTATCAGTGGTGCTCAGACTTTTTCATGTCAAGGACCCCCAAAATTAAATGTATTAGACCGTGGACCCCCATCTCAAAATATATTGTTCCGGGGACCCCGAGAAGCAAAGATTTGAGTTAAAAATGTTCGCTTTAAAAGAATATAAATATATTAATTTGCACACATTTTCTCGATTTTTCAAAAATAGCAGATCTACAAGCTCGTAGCGCGGCACTCGGTGCCGCGCTATGAGCTTGTATATCTGCTTTTTTTGAATAGCCAAAGTGTAAAATAATGCTTTTTTAGCTAATATGAAAAAGTGACACAGATGCTTCTTCAGGTCTTAATGGGTTAAGTGTAAATGAGGAGGCGTGATTTGAAAACAGCAGTCAAATGAGAGTGTAGCTTTCCCATCTAAAGGGGGAATTAGGAAATGCTGAAACGTGATTGCACGTTAGGTAACCAGACTATCTCTCTCCCGGCACCGCTATACTGCCGCCATAGACACATCACAAAGCATTGTATGCCTACACTAAATAGATCATGTTTCACTATCCTTTAATTAGATTAAACAACATACATATACAAAGGACACAGGTTAACCTGGTCGGTTGACAGGTTGAGCAATGACAATTTGAAGCCATTCAGAAACCGGCAATGTGTGGTCATCACAGTGGACAATTGGACGTTTTAGTTACATTACATTACATTACAGTCATTTAGCAGACGCTTTTATCCAAAGCGAATTACAATAAGTGCATTCAACATAGGTAGGGAACGAAACTACTAATCACCAGAAGTCTTAAGTGCATTTCCTGCAAAAACAAGCAACCAAGAGTATACCTAGCGCTAAGGTAAAAGTGCTATATTTCAGCTACCTACTTTCTTAAACAGATGAGACAAAATAGCAAAATCAAATGAGCAGGAGCTAATACAAAAAGTGTATCGACTAAACAAGATCCAATAAAACAGTACAACAATAAAACAAGAGTTCGTACAACTAGTTAACAACAAGTAAGCCAGACAAAGAGGAAGGGTAGTGTTTCCTGAAGAGGTGGGTTTTCAGCCTGTAGCGAAAGATGGGCAGTGACTCTGCTGTCCTGACATCAGTGGGAAGTTCATTCCACCACTGTGGGGCCAGAACAGAAAAAAGTCGTGACCGTGTCCATCGACCAGAAGGACCCTTGAGTGACGAGGCAATCAGTAGTGACGAGGCAATCAGTTATTATCCCTTTCATTGTTGTGATAGTGTAATTAGCGCAGTGTAACTCATTTTAATTTTCATTTGTGTTCCACAAATAGCTAGCAATTCATTCCCCTTGAAATGTGTGTTTCATTCACTCCCTGAGGGAGGCTATAAAGCAGATTATACTGAACCCATGCTGGGAACACAGCGATACTGCTGTTGCTGATGTACAGTAGTAATACAATGTTTTAGCAGCAGAATCTATAGGAATTGTGATCATAGCAGCAGTAAAAGAAATGCAGTAGTACTAGCAAGTGTAGTACCCCCAGGAGCTGGAGTTGCAGTAGTAGTGTACTGTAATGTGGAGGTGGTTATACTTAATTTACAGTAGAGAAATAAAGCCTTCGGTCACTCCAGGGACTTTTTCATTTCAAAGGTGAATCATGAAGTCATGCGAATCATGAATTTTCACAGTTTTGAGCCATATACAGTAGCACTCGTTTGTGTTTACCGTAATTACACCCCACCAGGCTGCCATAAATAGGTCCTGGGCCTGCTGATGGTCACAACACTCATAAATATGAGTGTTTCTTTAATCAATATTTCAGTTATGACCTGGAACACTGTGGAAACAGAGTGCGCGTTGGTGTGTGCGAGCTGGAGAGGGCAGGGAGTGTGTGTGTGTGTGTGTGTGTGTGTGTGTGTGTGTGTGTGTGTGTGTGTGTGTGTGTGTGTGTGTGTGTGTGTGTGGGGGGGAGGGCAAGTTTGAGGTTTTAATATATCATCACATGAGGGATTACATAATACATAAAGGCACGTCAGGTCTCAACAGTCAGTATCTCTCTGGAATCAGGGGGAGGTCAGTGTGAGATAAATAGAGGTTTTTAGTCCCACTAGGACTGTATGACTGTATGACCTGAACCGACTGTTTAAAGTTTAAATGGGCTTAAACTTTTCCCAAAAGGCATAACGAGCTGCAGGCCGTGGTGCTCTGGTCCTAACCTTGGACTTCAGAGGTCTGAGATTGCGTAGGAAGTAAAGGTCCTGTACCTGGGTCAGTAATTCTTTATACTGTAATTAAACCTTATATAGCAGCCCAAAAAGGCAATATTTAATGTGACCCAAAATGAATCAAACTAATTCCTAATTAAATTCAACAAAGCAATCAGTGCATTGACGATCAAAATACAAAAGAACAGAAAAATATCAAACCCTGATCTTTTGTTCCCCGTCTTCCGTTCATGAAGTTAAAGTTCCTTTAATGTTCCTCAAATGAAAGAACATTCAGGGCATACTTGCCAGTATTAGCCATTAGATGGATAACGCCGCAAGGTGGATCATGGCAGGATGCCCAGAAACCTATATAATGGGATGAATGACCTATTCAGTCCCGACCTTCTAATAACTATTAGAATATCCTCTTAAATTCAACCAAGCTTCCCTTATTTAGTTATTAAAGTTTATCAAACACGCAATTCAATGGTTCAAGTTCTGATTTGGATTACTACTGTATGTAGGCCTTAAAGAGTGTATTTATTTATCAAACCACACCAAATACTCTTTCATGGCCAAAATGGAACCCCTGGCCTAGACATAAAAAGGTAGACCCTGCCTCCGAATCTGGGGCATATGTATCTGCGCGCGCCATATTGTGAAAGGAGGGTTCATAAGAGCCAGCTGCGCAGCAGCTTGGAACTCGGCAGAACTTCACTGGAAGAAGAGACACAATTAGTTTGTGTGCAGCTTGGGATGAGATTGGTTCATTACAAAGTTTGTGTTTGTGCTCAGGGAGCACATTGAAGATACCTATAGGCTCTATGCACAGCAGCCATATTATCACTTCCTTCACAGGTGTTACCAATGATACTAATGAAGGCTCTGTTCCATTTAGTCTAGCACAGTGGTTTCCACGACCCCCATAACTTTGAGAGTGTACAAATGGAACCAAATGGACCCGTAAGGGTCCATTTGGTTCCATTTGTACACTCTCAGAGTTACACACCTGTAAGGGGCCATTTGGAAGCCCATGAGGGTCCCTGGACCCCAACTGTAGACCCACTGGTGTAACAGAGTGTTTCCAGTGGGCCAACATGCACAATATCAGCACCCTGACTCTGTTTGACCAGAATGGAACAGAGCCTTCATTAGTATCATTGGTAACACCTGTGAATGTCTTCATAATATGGCTGCTGTGAATAGAGCCTATTAGGTATTATAGACACCCATCATTTTATGTTATTGTCAGTTGCGTCTTAATTTTTCAAATTGAGGCTTCACCACATCGCCAAACTATCAATGACAGAGTAGCAACACGGCAAAAGTTGTGCAAAATAGTTATCTTCCAGGGATTTTTATTATTTTTCTTTCTTTATTGATTTATTTGTTCGTTTATTTATTTACTTACTAACCATTATATTATACTGCCATTTTTTTCAGTGCCATTAAAATATAGAACACAGACTGTCAGTGTTTCGAACCAATTTCATTTGTAGGCCTATTTGCTGTTTTTACGAAAACAAAAAAAACAAAAAAAACTTTTATAGCTGTTCCTGGTACCTCACTTCCTGAAACTTTTACTACATGTGCAGATGTATCAGAGCATTTCAGGATGCATGTTTCCTCTCAATGAATCGATTAAAGACGGGGTGCCGTGATTTTCAGTGATCCCCCCCCCCTAAAACATAATCATCAGGTATTATGGTTATACTAGGAGAAAGATTTTTTTCAAAAAAGTGTACAGAAAGTGTTAAAATTATGTTTTTATGTGGACATGTCTCCAGTTCATTAAGTATACCTGGTTCTCACCTTAGCACCTCCTCCACCACCTTAGCACCACCCACCTGTCCTAGTCCCTCCTCCTCCTCATGCCCACACCTGTTGTGTTATGATAATGAGGGGGAGGGTATATTTTTGTAACCTCAGATCAAATGCTTGGATGCGCTACGTCATACCAGACACCAAATCTGAGGCAGGGAAAAAGAGCCTTGCATTTTTTGGGCCCTGGTCATGGAATGACCTACAGACCAGACTAAAATTGGCTTCTTTGATCCCCCTAGTGAGTTTTAAGAGGATTGCCATGGGCACATTCTCCAGCCACTGCTCCTGCTTTGACGAGTAGCAAATGCTGTGATCTTAGTTTTGTATTAGTTTAATAGTTTTAAGATGTATTGTTGTTATTAGCCTTTTAATAATTAGTCTGTATTTGGTGCTTTTGGTAGTAGATTTTCGGTATTATGGATGACATGTTTGTCTTTGTTATGTCTTGTTATGTTGTTACTGGCAGAGCTGTGTAACATTTATTTGCCTCTTCTCTTGGCCAGTGCGCACTCGTAAAAGAGACATTGGTCTCAATGTGATTTTACTGGTTAAATAAAGGTTAAATAAAAAAAAAAAAATTACTGTGTCATTAAAGCGCTGTTTTTCTATTGGCACGTTTGACCCTCAGGTTTCAGCCTCCAGGAAGAAACTCAAAATAGTCAGAGAAGACATAAAACACCATAAAAACACCACCAGGGGCCTTAATGAAGTTCTATCAACCACACATGAAAAACAGAAAAAGTGCAAAACCATGGCACCACCTCTTTAAAACATTGTTTCAATAAAAAAAGAAACATAGGCTTGGTGCGCCCTTTCACTTAGCTTAAAACATTGTTTCAATAAAAAAATAAGTATAGGCTTGGTGCGCCCTTTCACTTAGCTTAAGTCTGGGATAATACTTTGTCCTAGAACAACGTTACAAGATCACACTGTGAGGTACATGACAGCGTCGTACGACAGTGTGTAGCAATCTTCCTGAAGACCCTGGGTCCCTCACACAGGAAGACAACGCGGATAGACCATTAAAATACCAAACCGCCTAACAAAAGGCTGTTGGGAGTTTCCCACCATTTCTCTCTAATCCTGCTAAGATAACGAAGATGACATCAAAGATGAGAGGAGGCCTTAGAGAAAGCAGGCCTTAAAGATCGCTCAAGCAAACAGGACGCCATTCCGGCTGTCCCTGCACCCCAGCCCTGGCACCCCTGCCAGTCCACCCCGGGGGGTGCAAAAGTTCAGACCAACCCCAGTGTGACCTCACTGAGCCTATACACACACACACACACACACACACCCATCTCTCTTTCTCTCTCTCTCTCTCTCTCTCTCTCTTGTGCGCATTGAAAGCCACGTTTCGCCACAAAAAGACATTTTTGCACGTGACCTCATGAAGAAGACATATGGACTATGGACAATAATATACAAATGTATTAACTACGTTGTATTACTAAATGTGTACCTTGTGTTTAGATTACCCAGAGATTGGTCAGGCACCATAAAATATGGGCTTTCCTGTATCCTGGGTTTGACACCAGCACCACCAGATAAGGAATTAGCATAGTAATGACTTCTGACCACATGAAAGTGACCTGCATGAGATGGCCCAGGCTAACCGAGGTCAGAAGTGCAACTGAGGGCTTTCCTTCCCCCCGCTATGCCAGAGTAAGCAAGCCTGGCCCATCAAGATAAGAAATTAAAATGACTTCAAAGAGATTTTGGGCTATAACTATCCCATTCAGCCACCACTCTTTGCTCATCCTATACTGAACCACCGACAAGGAAGGTCCAGACGGGACCTCCGGTTGGCCCTGCCGCCAACAAGGGAAGACCATTCCCCTCTTCAAGGCTCTGGTACCCAACCAACCAACCCACCTGAAGTAGAGGATTCCACCTCCTTCAGGACTCTACCTCGGCAGACGCGGACACGCTGCCCCGCAGCACCAGGAGGCCTTCTGCGGCCTCTCTCTCTCCAGCCGCCGTCTTCCCCCCGGATCGCGCAGTGACCAACCAGAGGGTCATTGCGTCCTGTTTGATCGAGGACAGCCGCCGCGATCACTACCTCAGTCTGCCCTTACACTGAGCTACAGTCCTCTTTCGAACATTTTGTCGAATATTAGTATAAAGAGCCACGCCTGGCTCAAAGAACTTTCCACGGACCTTTTTCCTGAAACCGAGCCTCATCGCGTTCTCAAGGTGTGTGGTTCATCATGTGATTTGTGCATAACTTTTAAGGCGACATTACTATGTGTAACAGTGAATATATACATGCCATAGTTGGAGCATAACTCCTAAAAGTATTGTAATGATATATTCTAAATGCGTAGCTTTCTTTTCCTCTCTCATGATCTTTTCTTTTCCCTGTTTTCTTCCTTCCCTCACATTCAAAATGCATACATAACATAAATTTCTCCTTCACAAAACTCTACTTGACGCTCCGTCCTAGTCGTAGTTGATGTGATGTCAATCTTTATGTCGTGTTTAGGAAATAGAGTTGTGACTGCTTTAAGAGAAAAGTTGCTGAGACCTCTTCACAAATGGTGAGGAGTCTTACAGTAACCGATCTCTCCCGTTAGGGTAGTTAAATTGACATGTGTGATTCACGGCCGTGGGTCATACTGCCAATTTAATAAAAGCAACTAAACGGTAACTCAGCGCCCCTTCTAATGAGGGGGTGTTCGACTTAACTGTCTCTATTCATAGGAATCATACCTTGATAAATCCTTGTAATTGTGAAGCCTGAATAAACCCTTTTATTATAACCTAAAACCCCTGATATTTGATGTCTCTTTGTCTAACCAGTTATAGAGTGTATTTCTTTGTTGAATGACATTTAATTTTACGCAGCCAAGAACTCACGTTACACAACCGTGACGTAGTTCAATATAACAGTGCAGATATACCCATATGTGGACTGTTATATTTGTAATTGTTTCATAAGTTGTATTTATATGATTTATGAAATAATTACGTTCTCGGTGATGAATACGCTGTGATATTATCACCGTATCTGTTACAGAGTGGTGCCCCGATGCGAGGCTGTGTTTTTGTCATTTACCAAATAAATAAATACTGCACTGGTCGGCAAATGATATCAAAAATCCACGTCACAAACAGACGTGGGGAATAGCAAAAAAGTGATCATTGAGAGAAAAGCTGGCAGAACGTGCGCTGCGCATGGATAGTATAGTTTGGCAAGTGGACAAAGTACAATACCTTTTTTTTTTATGTTACTATATAACCTAATCGCCGCTGCTGGCCAGCCGCGTGTGGGGTTATAGTGAAGAAAAAAAAGAGAAGTTATTTCCCCCTGGGAAAAAGTTTTGCTTAAATGTGGGTTCAGCACTCTGAAGGTTGTTCAAACTTTTCTAAACTAGCTACTTAGATAAAGAGATCCCTTCTAATCCTGACAAATTTTGTAATGGTTTCTAAGCATAACCAAGTGCGAAATTAGATCTAAACTGAACTGAGTTAATAAACCAGTAAGCGGGTTTTCTTTAGCTCTAGTAAAAACCTCTCAAGCTGTTTAGTACAGTCTAAAGGGAAGGGGACATTCGAGTGAATCTTTATGATAATGCTTAACTATCACTCGGAATCTCAAATATAGCTTACCGATCAGACTGAGTTACTAAACCATAAGCGGGTTTTTTAATTCTAGTAAACCTCTCAAGCTGTTTCATACAGTCTAAAGGGAAGGGGAAATTCGAGTGAACTTGGAATCCCAAATATAGCTTGCAGATCAGACCAAAAACAAAAATTAAAATATAGCTGCAAGCAGCAATTAGCGGTTTCGAGAATAATGGCAGACTGGCAGACTGTGACAAGAGTGGCAGACTGGCAGACTGGCAGACTTTGACAGAGTGGCAGACTGGCAGACTGGCAGACTGGCAGACTGGCAGACTGGCAGACTTTGACAGAGTGGCAGACTGGCAGACTGTGACAGAGTGGCAGACTGGCAGACTGGCAGACTGTGACAGACTGTGGCAGACTGGCAGACAGACAGACTGTGGCAGACTGGCAGACTGGCAGACAGACAGACAGACAGTGACAGAGTGGCAGACTGTGACAGAGTGAGAGAGAGAGAGAGAGAGAGAGAGAGAGAGAAAGAGAGAGAGAGAGAGAAAGAGAGAGAGAGAGAGAGAGAGAGAGAGAGAGAGAGAGAGAGAGAGAGAGAGAGAGAGAGAGAGAGAGAGAGAGCAAAGTGCACATGTCTGAATTAACAGGGTCATGTTTTGCATAATGCAATTTAAATGTAAACTGTGACAAGTGGGGTTTGAGCCGTGGACCTTTGGCACATGAGACTAACACTGTATTGATCAAGCTATTCAATCCACAGCCTTGGTCAGTGAGAAGGGAGAATCCAACAAAACAAAACAAAACAAAAGAGGGAATGAAGTACATCATACATTGAAAACAAGTACTCTCAATAAGCGTTTCATTTAACAATTGCATGTTTATTCATTGATACAGTCATGTTGTGTGTAATGCAATTGAGTTGAGGTCTGCATGAGGTGAGATTTGAACCGGCGACGCTCTGGTATCAAGGCAGATGATTAAGCCATTGGGCCAACAGACCCGAACTGATGAAAAGGGAGTTCACACACATGACACACTTTCACGCAAATTGCTCAGAAATACTGGATTTAAATGTTTTTCAAACTGCTCAAAATTGCAGACAATCTAAGGGCGGAGTTTACTGGTTAACAATTGCACATGCATTCATTGATACAGTCATGTTGTGTGCAATGCAATTATAATGAATTCTACATGACGTGGGATTCGAACCAGGAACCCTGTGGTTTCAAGGTAGATGATTAAGCCATTGGGCCAACAGACCTGTACTAGTGAAAAGGGAGTTCACACACATGACACACTTTCACGCAAATTGCTCAGAAATCCTTGGTTTAAATGTTTTTCAAACTGCTCAATATATTTCGGAATGGAAACTAGTGGAAAATAGTCGATCTACAAGCTCACAACGCGTTGCTATCTAAAAAGGTGTGAGATTGTAGATCGGCTATTTTCACAAGAAAGTATGTCATACATAAAAAAAAACTACTCTCAAAAGCATTTCGTGTTATTGTCTAAACATTGCACTTGTCTGAATTAACAGGGTCATGTTTTGTACAATGCAATTTAAATGTGAACTGTAATAAGTGGGATTCGAACCAGGGACCTTCGGCACATGAGACTCACACTCTACTGGTGGAGCTATCCAATACACAGCCTTAGACAGTGAAAAGGGAGAATCCAACAAAACAAAACAAAAGCGCGAATGAAGTACGTCATACATTGAAAAGAACTACTTTCAAGTATGCATTTCTCGTCATCTTTAACAATTGCACATGTATTCATTGGTATAGTCATGTTGTGTGCAATGCAATTATAATTAAGTCTACCTGAGGTGGGATTCGAACCGGCTACCCTATGGTTTCAAGGCAGATGATTAAGCGATCAAGCTATTGAACCAACACACCTGAACCTGTGAAAAAGGGCCTAAAACATGTATTTGACACAGTTTCATGCAAATTGCTCAGAAATCCTGGATTTAAATGTTTTTCAAACTGCTCAAAATTGCAGACAATCTAAGGGCAGAGCTTACTGGTCAAAGTGATACATGTGTTCCTCATGAGTCAAGGCACATGTGTAAGCAGGTTTAACGGCTGTCGGCCAAACGAGGCATGACTTTTGCCTGTTTAAAGTTTGCATTTTCAAAAAATTGCTATAGCGCCCCCCTTTGACCAATTGGAGTAAGATTGGTTTCAGTGATACTTGGAAGGACCCTCTACAATATTGCAAAGTGTCAAACAAATGTGTAGTCCTTGGGCCAAACCCCAAAATCTCACATATCGCTACCACCTGGGATGGCAAATTCTAGTTGGGATTTTTTTATTCCTATACATCCCTAGATATTATTTTTGTATGATAGACCTTCCTGAGGCCCAGCTAAATTGGGGTTATCAGCTGCTAAAGTTACCACCCCCCATTGAAAAATGGCATTTTAGACACATGTGCATATCTTGGTATTGCCTCACGTTCAGGGCATATTACAATGTTTTATATTTTATGTTTGGTATCATTTTTAAGGGGACACTTTGAGCTTTCATTCGAGCCCTTTGGTGACTATGTATGATAAGTACGGTGGTCACTGGAGCTCTTCAAACCTTTAATAACCTTTTTTTTCTCACAATTTCCGCCTAAACCATATATTTTCTTTTAGTTCTGTGGCATCAAGAAACATCAGAGACACAAAACACAACAACTGGAATACTGACATGACCCTAAGGATTCAGGAAATGTATAATTTACCCATAGTATTTCATTCTGGGGTGGTAATTTTCAGCCTTATCTTAAACAAGCACTTTTTATGAGAAATAGACCGGTCAATAGGCATATAAGAAAGAGTACCACTAAACCTCCCTAAACATTGATACAAAAGGGTTTTCAATTGATTCTGGTACCTTTAGGCATGCTTGAGAACATCCCAAATATCCAGGAAAATATACTTAGCAGAAAGGCATAATTTTCAAGATGCCATCCAAGATGGTCATGCAGTTCTGGGCAAGAACCATGCAGTGTTTTGCATTCAGTACAAATATGTAATTTCTGCCTATTGTAAAAAGGAGACCACTTCTAGGAGAGGAGACTGCATCTATAGCTGTATGAGACCACTGTACTGTATCTAGAAACCACTGTACTGTACTGAATATATTGGAAGTGGTCTGTAGACCACTCTACTGCATCTGTAGACCACTCTACTGCATCTGTAGACCACTCTACTGCATCTGTAGACCACTCTAGTGCATCTGTAGACCACTGTAGTGCATCTGTAGACCACTCTACTGCATCTGTAGACCACTCTAGTGCATCTGTAGACCACTCTACTGCATCTGTAGACCCCTCTACTGCATCTGTAGACCACTCTACTGCATCTGTAGACCACTGTAGTGCATCTGTAGACCCCTCTACTGCATCTGTAGACCACTCTACTGCATCTGTAGACCACTGTAGTGCATCTGTAGATCAATCTAGTGCAGACCACCACACTGTATCTATTGCTATCTGAGACCACTTTACTGTATCTAGAGACCACTGTATTGTGTATATATACCACTGTACTGCATCTATAGCTATATGAGACCACTGTGCTGCATCTATATCCCACTGTGCTGCATCTATATCCCACTGTACTGAATCTATAAACCACTGTACTGCATATATAGACCATTGTACTGCATCTAAAGACCACTGTACTGCATCTATAGACTAGCTACTGTATCTATAGACTGCTGTACTGTATCGATAGACCACTGTAGTGCATCTGTGTAGACCATGTAGTGCATCTGTAGACCCCTGTCGTGATCTGTAGACCCCTCTAGTGTGTCTGTAGACCCCTCTAGTATGTCTGTAGACTACTGTCTTGATCTGTAGACATCTCTGGACACTGATACTGCATCTGTAGACCCCTCTACTGCATCTGTAGACCACTCTACTGCATCTGTAGACCACTCTACTGCATCTGTAGACCACTCTAGTGCATCTGTAGACCACTCTAGTGCATCTGTAGACCACTCTAGTGCATCTGTAGACCACTCTACTGCATCTGTAGACCACTATACTGCATCTGTAGACCCCTCTACTGCATCTGTAGACCCCTATACTGCATCTGTAGACCCCTCTACTGCATCTGTAGACCCCTATACTGCATCTGTAGACCCCTATACTGCATCTGTAGACCACTGTAGTGCATCTGTAGACCACTCTACTGCATCTGTAGACCCCTCTACTGCATCTGTAGACCACTCTACTGCATCTGTAGACCACTCTACTGCATCTGTAGACCCCTCTACTGCATCTGTAGACCCCTATACTGCATCTGTAGACCACTCTACTGCATCTGTAGACCACTCTACTGCATCTGTAGACCCCTCTACTGCATCTGTAGACCACTCTACTGCATCTGTAGACCACTGTAGTGCATCTGTAGACCCCTCTACTGCATCTGTAGACCCCTATACTGCATCTGTAGACCACTCTACTGCATCTGTAGACCACTCTACTGCATCTGTAGACCCCTCTACTGCATCTGTAGACCACTCTACTGCATCTGTAGACCACTGTAGTGCATCTGTAGACCACTCTACTGCATCTGTAGACCCCTCTACTGCATCTGTAGACCACTCTACTGCATCTGTAGACCACTGTAGTGCATCTGTAGACCCCTCTACTGCATCTGTAGACCACTCTAGTGCATCTGTAGACCCCTCTACTGCATCTGTAGACCACTCTACTGCATCTGTAGTGCATCTGTAGACCACTCTACTGCATCTGTAGATCACTCTACTGCATCTGTAGATCACTCTAGTGCATCTGTAGATCACTGTACTGCATCTGTAGACCACTCTACTGCATCTGTAGATCACTGTACTGCATCTACCGAGCCTTTGTGGCGACATAGTCATGTTAAATGTGCTTTATATATACATGTTTAAAGCTGTGTTGAGTTGAGATGCAGTATAGTGGTCTATAGATACAGTACAGTGGTCAATGTATGTGGTCTATAAATGCAGTACAATGGTCTATACATGCAGTACAGTAGTTTATAGATTCAGTACAGTGGGATTGGATGCAGCACAGTGGTTTATAGATTCAGTACAGTGGGATATAGATGCAGCACAGTGGTCTAGATGCAATACAGTGGTCTCATATATGCAGTACAGTGGTCTCATGTAGCAATAGATGCAGTACAGTGGTATATATACAATACAGTGGTCTCTAGATACAGTTAAGTGGTCTCATATAGCAATAGATACAGTGCGGTGGTATATATACAATACAGTGGTCTCTAGATACATTAAAGTGGTCTCATATAGCAATAGATACAGTGGGGTGGTCTAGATACAGTACAGTGGTTTCTAGATACAGTACAGTGGTCTCATACAGCTATAGATGCAGTCTCCTCTCCTAGAAGTGGTCTCCTTTTTACAATAGGCAGAAATTACATATTTGTACTGCATGCAAAACACTGCATGGTTCTTGCCCAGAACTGCATGAGATAGGCATACATTTGGCATGTCTGTACAGGAGAGGCTTGTAGGTATCCATGTAACCCATTTTCAATTCATTCACATATATTGAGGTGACAGCTCAAGGGACCATTTGGAAAATGGTGATGGTCGTTTTTCCCTCGCCAAAATGTTGTCTTAACTTTGAATCATTAGGTATTTAGCCCCCTTCCCGACAAGGTAGCATGACAAGGTTGGTCCCATTGGAAACCTGAGGTTGTCTGGAATCAAATGTTATCTCTATCTTTGGGCTACGTCTAAATTTGAGTGTTCCACAGTCTCCGAAAGACAGTCTCGCGGGCGTTCCAGCCAGCCATCCCGCAGGTCTCATAGGGTTAATAAAACATTGAAAAAAACACACTTGGGACCACTTTTTTTCTTGGGATCATCAAAATCCCAATATTAGAGGTCCTATGGATGCCAAAAATCAAAACTAGAAAAAAAAATAAGCAGTCGCGCGTGGACCCCTCCTAGGGCCTCTACTACTTCAGCTTTGATTCCTGAAAAAACTGCTCCACCACCAAATAGGCCACACCCACTTCATCAACTACTTTAATTGGACACAGGTTTGTTTAATTTATAAAAAAAAGGAGCAGTGTGATGTCCAAAAAGTGTGTTATATAACTTTTAATATGTTGTTGGCTATGAATGAAAATCCGCCTATAGAGAAAAATAACAACATGTCAAAACATATAAAAAGCTGCTCCTATGGAAAGTCTATCATATTTTTATTTACTTATATTGGCCCAAAAAACAATTTAGTATAGGTAAGGTTTTGCCAACTTTGTGGTAGCGATATCTCGTCTGGCCCAAGGACTAGTGAGTCTGCATGTATGTGTTAGGGGCAGATGAATAATTAAAAAAAAGCTGCAATTTTCATTGGCTTATAAAAGCTTAACGTTTTCACTTATGGAAAATCCGCTAAGTTACGTTTGTCGGCATTGGTCCAAAGTTCATGTGTATACAGTTTCGTACAGATTGCTCATAAATCCCAGGAGAAGTGATTTTTTTACTGCTTTTTACTGCTTTTCATAGAATTCGAAATGGTGGGAGATCTAAAGGTCAGAGGTCAAAAGTCAAACAGCGAAAGTTGTTAGGCATGAGGAGACGCATGTGTGTATCGAAGTTTCATGGCTGTAGGTCGAACAGGGCATGAGCTGTACCTGTTCAAAGTTGGCATGTTCAATTGAGTGCTACAGCGCCACCCTTTGGCCAATGGTTGTGAGTTTCGGGTTTTCGCCGTTTGGCATAGCCCTCTACCATATTGCCGAATTTCATAAGAAGTGACCAGGCGGTTAGGCCAGAACTGGCAAAAACGGCGGAAGAATAATAATAAATATAGCTGCAAGCAGCAATTAGCGGTTTCGAGAATAATGGCAGACTGGCAGACTGTGACAAGAGTGGCAGACTGGCAGACTGGCAGACTTTGACAGAGTGGCAGACTGGCAGACTGGCAGACTGGCAGACAGACAGACTGTGGCAGACTGGCAGACTGGCAGACAGACAGACAGACAGTGACAGAGTGGCAGACTGGCAGACTGTGACAGACTGGCAGACTGGCAGACTGTGACAGAGTGGCAGACAGACAAACAGACAGACTGTGACAGAGTGGCAGAGTGGCAGACTGGCAGACAGACAGACAGTGACAGAGTGGCAGACTGGCAGACTGGCAGACAGACAGACTGTGGCAGACTGGCAGACAGACAGACAGTGACAGAGTGGCAGACTGGCAGACAGACAGACAGACTGTGACAGAGTGGCAGACTGGCAGACAGACAGACAGACAGACAGTGACAGAGTGGCAGACTGGCAGACAGACAGACAGACAGTGACAGAGTGGCAGACAGGCAGACAGACAGACTGTGACAGAGTGACAGAGTGGCAGACTGGCAGACTGGCAGACAGACAGACAGACAGACAGACAGACAGACAGACAGACAGACAGACAGTGACAGAGTGGCAGACTGGCAGACAGACAGACAGTGACAGAGTGGCAGACAGGCAGACAGACAGACTTTGACAGAGAGAGAGAGAGAGAGAGAGAGAGAGAGAGAGAGAGAGAGAGAGAGAGAGAGAGAGAGAGAGAGAGAGAGAGAGAGCAAAGTGCACATGTCTGAATTAACAGGGTCATGTTTTGCATAATGCAATTTAAATGTAAACTGTGACAAGTGGGGTTTGAGCCGTGGACCTTTGGCACATGAGACTAACACTGTATTGATCAAGCTATTCAATCCACAGCCTTGGTCAGTGAGAAGGGAGAATCCAACAAAACAAAACAAAACAAAAGAGGGAATGAAGTACATCATACATTGAAAACAACTACTCTCAATAAGCGTTTCATTTAACAATTGCATGTTTATTCATTGATACAGTCATGTTGTGTGTAATGCAATTGAGTTGAGGTCTGCATGAGGTGTGATTTGAACCAGCGACGCTCTGGTATCAAGGCAGATGATTAAGCCATTGGGCCAACAGACCCGAACTGATGAAAAGGGAGTTCACACACATGACACACTTTCACGCAAATTGCTCAGAAATACTGGATTTAAATGTTTTTCAAACTGCTCAAAATTGCAGACAATCTAAGGGCGGAGTTTACTGGTTAACAATTGCACATGCATTCATTGATACAGTCATG
The DNA here is from genome assembly GCF_963454915.1 of Gymnoscopelus microlampas. Lineage (NCBI taxonomy): Eukaryota > Metazoa > Chordata > Actinopteri > Myctophiformes > Myctophidae > Gymnoscopelus > Gymnoscopelus microlampas. The sequence continues at coordinate 48,322,864 of NC_139939.1, read as the reverse complement.
TTGTGTGCAATGCAATTATAATGAATTCTACATGACGTGAGATTCGAACCAGGAACCCTGTGGTTTCAAGGCAGATGATTAAGCCATTGGGCCAACAGACCTGTACTAGTGAAAAGGGAGTTCACACACATGACACACTTTCACGCAAATTGCTCAGAAATCCTTGGTTTAAATGTTTTTCAAACTGCTCAATATATTTCGGAATGGAAACTACTGGAAAATAGTCGATCTACAAGCTCACAACGCGTTGCTATCTAAAAAGGTGTGAGATTGTAGATCGGCTATTTTCACAAGAAAGTATGTCATACATTAAAAAAAACTACTCTCAAAAGCATTTCGTGTTATTGTCTAAACATTGCACTTGTCTGAATTAACAGGGTCATGTTTTGTACAATGCAATTTAAATGTGACCTGTAATAAGTGGGATTCGAACCAGGGACCTTCGGCACATGAGACTCACACTCTACTGGTGGAGCTATCCAATACACAGCCTTAGACAGTGAAAAGGGAGAATCCAACAAAACAAAACAAAAGCGCGAATGAAGTACGTCATACATTGAAAATAACTACTTTCAAGTATGCATTTCTCGTCATCTTTAACAATTGCACATGTATTCATTGATATAGTCATGTTGTGTGCAATGTAATTATAATTAAGTCTACCTGAGGTGGGATTCGAACCGGCTACCCTATGGTTTCAAGGCAGATGATTAAGCGATCAAGCTATTGAACCAACACACCTGAACCTGTGAAAAAGGGCCTCAAACATGTATTTGACACAGTTTCATGCAAATTGCTCAGAAATCCTGGATTTAAATGTTTTTCAAACTGCTCAAAATTGGAGACAATCTAAGGGCAGAGCTTACTGGTCAAAGTGATACATGTGTTCCTCATGAGTCAAGGCACATGTGTAAGCAGGTTTAACGGCTGTCGGCCAAACGAGGCATGACTTTTGCCTGTTTAAAGTTTGCATTTTCAAAAAATTGCTATAGCGCCCCCCTTTGACCAATTGGAGTAAGATTGGTTTCAGTGATACTTGGAAGGACCCTCTACAATATTGCAAAGTGTCAAACAAATGTGAGTCTGCATGTATGTGTTAGGGGCAGATGAATAATTTTAAAAAAGCTGCAATTTTCATTGGCTTATAAAAGCTTAACGTTTTCACTTATGGAAAATCCGCTAAGTTACGTCTGTTGGCATTGGTCCAAAGTTCATGTGTATACAGTTTCGTACAGATTGCTCATAAATCCCAGGAGGAGTAGGCTTTTTACTGCTTTTTACTGCTTTTCATAGAATTCGAAATGGTGGGAGATCTAAAGGTCAGAGGTCAAAAGTCAAACAGTGAAAGTTGTTAGGCATGAGGAGACGCATGTGTGTATCGAAGTTTCATGGCTGTAGGTCGAACAGGGCATGAGCTGTACCTGTTCAAAGTTGGCATGTTCAATTGAGTGCTACAGCGCCACCCTTTGGCCAATGGTTGTGAGTTTCGGGTTTTCGCCGTTTGGCATAGCCCTCTACCATATTGCCGAATTTCATAAGAAGTGACCAGGCGGTTAGGCCAGAACTGGCAAAAACGGCGGAAGAATAATAATAATAATAGTGAAAGTGTAGAGATGTAATAGGGTTCGAAGCCTTACAGGCTCTCGAAACCTAATAAATATAGCTGCAAGCAGCAATTAGCGGTTTCGAGAATAATGGCAGACTGGCAGACTGTGACAAGAGTGGCAGACTGGCAGACTGGCAGACTTTGACAGAGTGGCAGACTGGCAGACTGGCAGACTGGCAGACTTTGACAGAGTGGCAGACTGGCAGACTGTGACAGAGTGGCAGACTGGCAGACTGGCAGACTGTGACAGACTGTGGCAGACTGGCAGACAGACAGACTGTGGAGGCCTGGCAGACTGGCAGACAGACAGACAGACAGTGACAGAGTGGCAGACTGTGACAGAGTGAGAGAGAGAGAGAGAGAGAGAGAGAGAGAGAGAGAGAGAAAGAGAGAGAGAGAGAGAGAGAGAAAGAGAGAGAGAGAGAGAGAGAGAGAGAGAGAGAGAGAGAGAGAGAGAGAGAGAGAGAGAGAGAGAGCAAAGTGCACATGTCTGAATTAACAGGGTCATGTTTTGCATAATGCAATTTAAATGTAAACTGTGACAAGTGGGGTTTGAGCTGTGGACCTTTGGCACATGAGACTAACACTGTATTGATCAAGCTATTCAATCCACAGCCTTGGTCAGTGAGAAGGGAGAATCCAACAAAACAAAACAAAACAAAAGAGGGAATGAAGTACATCATACATTGAAAACAAGTACTCTCAATAAGCGTTTCATTTAACAATTGCATGTTTATTCATTGATACAGTCATGTTGTGTGTAATGCAATTGAGTTGAGGTCTGCATGAGGTGAGATTTGAACCGGCGACGCTCTGGTATCAAGGCAGATGATTAAGCCATTGGGCCAACAGACCCGAACTGATGAAAAGGGAGTTCACACACATGACACACTTTCACGCAAATTGCTCAGAAATACTGGATTTAAATGTTTTTCAAACTGCTCAAAATTGCAGACAATCTAAGGGCGGAGTTTACTGGTTAACAATTGCACATGCATTCATTGATACAGTCATGTTGTGTGCAATGCAATTATAATGAATTCTACATGACGTGGGATTCGAACCAGGAACCCTGTGGTTTCAAGGCAGATGATTAAGCCATTGGGCCAACAGACCTGTACTAGTGAAAAGGGAGTTCACACACATGACACACTTTCACGCAAATTGCTCAGAAATCCTTGGTTTAAATGTTTTTCAAACTGCTCAATATATTTCGGAATGGAAACTAGTGGAAAATAGTCGATCTACAAGCTCACAACGCGTTGCTATCTAAAAAGGTGTGAGATTGTAGATCGGCTATTTTCACAAGAAAGTATGTCATACATAAAAAAAAACTACTCTCAAAAGCATTTCGTGTTATTGTCTAAACATTGCACTTGTCTGAATTAACAGGGTCATGTTTTGTACAATGCAATTTAAATGTGAACTGTAATAAGTGGGATTCGAACCAGGGACCTTCGGCACATGAGACTCACACTCTACTGGTGGAGCTATCCAATACACAGCCTTAGACAGTGAAAAGGGAGAATCCAACAAAACAAAACAAAAGCGCGAATGAAGTACGTCATACATTGAAAAGAACTACTTTCAAGTATGCATTTCTCGTCATCTTTAACAATTGCACATGTATTCATTGGTATAGTCATGTTGTGTGCAATGCAATTATAATTAAGTCTACCTGAGGTGGGATTCGAACCGGCTACCCTATGGTTTCAAGGCAGATGATTAAGCGATCAAGCTATTGAACCGACACACCTGAACCCGTGAAAAAGGGCGTCAAACATGTATTTGACACAGTTTCATGCAAATTGCTCAGAAATCCTGGATTTAAATGTTTTTCAAACTGCTCAAAATTGCAGACAATCTAAGGGCAGAGCTTACTGGTCAAAGTGATACATGTGTTCCTCATGAGTCAAGGCACATGTGTAAGCAGGTTTAACGGCTGTCGGCCAAACGAGGCATGACTTTTGCCTGTTTAAAGTTTGCATTTTCAAAAAATTGCTATAGCGCCCCCCTTTGACCAATTGGAGTAAGATTGGTTTCAGTGATACTTGGAAGGACCCTCTACAATATTGCAAAGTGTCAAACAAATGTGAGTCTGCATGTATGTGTTAGGGGCAGATGAATAATTTAAAAAAAGCTGCAATTTTCATTGGCTTATAAAAGCTTACCGTTTTCACTTATGGAAAATCCGCTAAGTTACGTTTGTCGGCATTGGTCCAAAGTTCATGTGTATACAGTTTCGTACAGATTGCTCATAAATCCCAGGAGAAGTGGTTTTTTACTGCTTTTTACTGCTTTTCATAGAATTCGAAATGGTGGGAGATCTAAAGGTCAGAGGTCAAAAGTCAAACAGCGAAAGTTGTTAGGCATGAGGAGACGCATGTGTGTATCGAAGTTTCATGGCTGTAGGTCGAACAGGGCATGAGCTGTACCTGTTCAAAGTTGGCATGTTCAATTGAGTGCTACAGCGCCACCCTTTGGCCAATGGTTGTGAGTTTCGGGTTTTCGCCGTTTGGCATAGCCCTCTACCATATTGCCGAATTTCATAAGAAGTGACCAGGCGGTTAGGCCAGAACTGGCAAAAACGGCGGAAGAATAATAATAATAATAATAATGAAAGTGTAGAGATGTAATAGGGTTCGAAGCCTTACAGGCTCTCGAAACCTAATAATAATGAAAGTGTAGAGATGTAATAGGGTTCGAAGCCTTACAGGCTCTCGAAACCTAATAAAAGATGCCAAGGGCTTAGTTTATGTTCATTGTTGTTTCTCCAAACTGATCCGCCATCTACCTTTGTGTGGTGACAATGGCTGCCTGAAATTGAGTCGTGTTTTCCTCACAAACAGACAACAGTAAAAGCCGCCGGGGGCCCGTACAACCCTCTGGCCAAAATTGTCTGATCCACTCCAAAAAATTCAGTAGGCGCCATTTTAGATTACGTACACAGACCCCGCCTGCTGGTACCGTCATAGCACGTTCAGCGGACGTAAGGAGTTTAAGGCTCCTCCTCCACCCACGCTGAGACTGCGGAGCCAAACAGCGTGTTGGTTCTCTCGTGTGGGGGTATTTTGCTCACATTCCGTTAGTGAGACATTTTAATTAGGTTGGATCCGAGGTATCACTCACTATGCACAGCCCTGCAAGCTGACTCTAACCAAGAGACATTTTAGCGTACTGCTGCATGTACGGGTGAATGAGCGCTTGACTCATTTTACTCACGAACGGTTAACACTAAAATCTGTGTGTGTGTACTAACTGCTCACGTCGCTACGCGACAAGTTAAAGTTAATAAAAAGGATCCCAAACTAGCCTAAAGTTTGGATAACAGCGTTAATAGGTTAGCTGCTTGGCTTTGCTCGATTATTATAAGTAAAAGTGTTAAAAGTTTGGTTACTTAAATTAAAGGAGGGGTTTCAAATTAATCTTGGGGCATCTTTAATCAAAGGTCGGAGTGAAAAGAATTAAAGTGGTCTCAAATACATTTAAACAATTGTTTGAAATAATTGTTTGAATAGTTAATTGAAACTAAAACTTTCACCACCCAGTATTCACAAAAGAATCGGGATTGATCTTTGATTAAAGAAGAAACTTGTTTAATAGAAGAAACGTATGACAACCATTTTCAGGGCTCAAGATTAGGTAATTTGTTTTGGTTTTATTTTAGGTTTTAGGAAAATTAAGTAAAAAGGACTTGTCTTGGTTTATTTGGTTTTTCGATAAAGATTGAATAAAATAATAAAACAACTTTAACCCACATAAAATAGGAAGTTATAAAAAAAATTTTTTTTTATTACATTGCCCGGATTAAAGTTTAAATTTTATTTTGAGTTTAAGTCACATTGAATTTTTTTTTTTGATAAATTTTTTTTTTTGGGATTAATTTTTTTTAGAGGTTGAATTTGATTAAGAGAATTTTTTTTTTAGAATTAAATAATTTTTTTTTTTGAGATTAATTTTTCAAATTAAATTTTTTTTTCTTCGCATAAATTTTCACATTTCTCAAAATTTAATTCTCCCAAAGTTGAAAGTTTCTTCTCAAAATGTAAAATTGGTTTCTTACTCTCAAAATTTTTAAATGATCCCTTAAGTAAACTTCTTTTGGATTAAAGTTTATTGTTGCTTAAAATCCTTCCCCAAAGAAGGTTTGTCGATCAAAGCAACGCCCTCTTTTAAAGTTATTTTTTTTCAAAAAAAAAAAAAAAAAAAAAAAAAAAAAAACCAAACAAACCTTCTAAGACCCTTTTTCAATCTAGATATTTTACTATCCTAGCACAATAAAGTGTGTTGAAAATTTTAGGTCTCAAGCAAAGCCAGACACCTCGAGCTAATTATAAAAAAAACCTTGTCTCATTTTCGCATAGCCTACTAAGTAAAAATTCCACTACTGTTTCACCACTATTATTGCATGTACAACTCCTTCTAGTTTTGTCCGAAATATTATCTGTAACTAGGTATACATTTTTGGACCAAAGCCAGAACACTCGTAGTTAGCTTTTTCGTGTTAAGCCACCATGGCACTCACGGACACCTGCCTACAGTTGGTTAAAGTCATTGCGTCCACGGTGAACGTCCCATTGGAGGATAAACCGTGTAAAAATAACATCAGCGAATTGGACATACTGTCTAACCTATCGGACGCCAACCTTACTTATCAGGAAAGTAGGCAATATAGCAAAACTGAAATGCTGCAGTGCACCGGAATCTTGCTCGGTAACTTGTGTCAATTAAGGGTAGTTAGCCTAAACAAAAACGCCGCCCTGTCTAGTGAGTGTGACTCACTCATAAGCCGTAATCAACAGCTTCAACACTCCTTAACCGATTCAGAGGACCAAGTCGTTAACCTGACTGGTCAAACAGATAAACTCCGGGAAACCGAGAGATTATTAACTGAAGCTGACAAAAGGGTTGATGAGCTAGAGACAGAGGTAGTAGCTGTCAGAGAGCGCATCTTTGGGGCATTAAGGCAGGAAATAGATGGTTTTGCGCAGGGAAGGCAGGCATGGCAGACATACATACATCGCTCATACACTCAAATTGCGAAGTTGAGACATGCCTCACAGCACCAAGTTCATAACCTTAAAGTGGAAGGCCAAATTGCCAGCCACGAGTTAAATAGACTACCACGTGGAGCCTCTGGGCCCCCTCCAGGGGGAACAGTAGGAATCCCGCTAGGCGGAGTTTCGGCTCCTCTATCAGGGGTCCACCCTATGCCCACTAGCCCAGGTCAAACCTCCCCATATACGGGGAGCCACCCCCAAATCTCTGGGCCACCAGCTGGCCCCGGGTATGGGGCGTCGCTCCCCTCCTGGCAAACAGGCATAGGCGAGCCGGGGCAAACCCAGGCAGGACCACATGGCACAGGCAATCCCCTAAGGTCAGGAAACGGTCCGCTGTCACCGAGCGCTAACACAGCCGGTCGACACATAACCACTGACGATTTAAAGAAACTTGCTAAATGTATCCTACGCTTTAACCCCACAAGAGATGCTGCCGTGGACACCTACACCTATCTGGAAGACATTGACTACCATTTAGAAGCGTATGCGCCCGTCAATGTAGACACCAAATTGAGACTCCTTATGCTGACCTCCCATCGGGAGGTCAGCAGTTTTGTTTTTCGGCAAACAGAACAAACCCGCCAAGACTGGCAGGCTATACGTAAGGCAATTATCGAAAAATTTACAGACCACCGGAGCATGGGGGGAATCACCGCCGCTGTCGCTGCCTATTATGCAAAATTGCGTAGAGCGTTTTTCGGCGATCAAAACCTACCCGATATGGAGGAAGACATAAACTTTAAAGCCCGGTTCGTGAGTAATGTGCATGCCTCCATTAAAAAACTGATCCCCTTTGGAGTTGACCCAAAGCACATTCGAGCTAACCAGCTACGCAATTTGGCCTGTGCAATAGAAAGCCGTGAACTTGAGGGTGGGCACCCCCGCACAGACGCGCCCAATAACGGACCGGGTGACCACCCCTCGCATCAACGGCAAAACGATCATGATCAATATAGGAGAAACGACCGCCAACCTTCCGCGGGGAGGGGGCCTCGCTCCTCCTCAGATGAACGCGAACGCCCCTCCTTCCAAAATCGTAGTCCAAGCCCGTTTAGGAAATTGCGTTCTAGCGACGAGCCGTCCAACGAACCCAAACCACTGCGCGCCCGGGAATTCTCCCCTCGGCCCGCGGGACGCGAATCTCGAGACCCCGATAAAAAGAGTCAATACACGTCCGTTACAAACGACACATTAACTCAACTTATTGAAGCAGCTCTCGATAAAGTCGAATCTGAAAAACTTGCTAAACCGGCCACCGCCCGTGGCACTCGACGAAGGAGGCCCCACAAGAAACGGACTGATAGCAAGCCTGTTGAAAAGGACCCAAATTCCAAAAAAAGGGACGTCCTGCGCATATCTGTGCCGCCCATAGTTGAGCCAAATACCAACTCTTTCCAAAGTAGTGAGACCACTACCCCGCCCTCGGTGGAAGACAAAGGCAGCACAATGTTCACCATTCAACGCCAACCCCTAGAGGGTCCAAACAAAACACCTGCACACCAATCCCACCCCAAATCGGGATTCAGACAGGTGTTGGCAAAACTCAATCAGAGGGGTCAGCGCCGAAAATTGTATTTAACCATGACGTTAGAGAACACACTCACGCATGAGGCATTACTAGACACGGCAGCCGACATCACTCTGATGTCACATGGCCTATTTAAAATCTTGCAGGATAGGGCTCGCAAACGCAACCGTGACATCAAACTTTGTCACCACCCTATTCTCATTGTTCCCTACTCTGAATCAAGCACCATGCTAGACAAGGTAGCTCTATGTCACGTCCAAATCGGACCCATGTCCATGAGACACCCCATTTATGTGTCAACTCTAGACCACATTCCCTTGTTGCTGGGGCGGGACTTGTTGGAGCGCCTACAGCCCCAAATTGACTATGCTGACCTCACAATTTCCACGGAACTCCGTGAACCGGTGCCACTGGCCGACACTGACTTCCAGGAAGTCCAGTGTCTGACAGTAGTACCGGGAGGAAAGCCAGACACCCCCCCTAAAACCTGTGGGGGTAAAAGAGACCCCCTCCAGCAACAACAGGCTTTTCTGTGCCCCTGGGGCACCTCCCAACGCCCTGGCCAATACTGCCCTCAAATTCTGAATGGGATCACCTTAGAGGGGGCTCTACTGACCAACGTAGCGTTGGCAATCGACGGTACGCCATGGGAATTTTTCCCCGAATGGCTACCCCCTGTGCCCACCCATTCTGTCTGCGTGGTCACTCGCATTTCGGCTCGGACCCCACAGACCCCACCCTGTGATACGGCTTTTTCTGTTACTCCTGCTGTTACTGACACTGATTTCAAATCGTTGCAAGCTAGTGATCCGGGTGTAACCCAAACGATCACTCTTTTAGAGGGGGGCGTTCCCGTGCCTTTGCCTGATATGAACGACTCCTCTGTTAAATACCTTGCACAACTCAGGTCGATTAAATATCGCCTGTCGGTCTCCGATGGCCTACTTTTATGTGCTGCAGATGAATACACCTCACCTCGTTTGGTTATTCCTCAGCACCACAGGGGGGTCATATTAGCATTCGCTCACGACTCGCCAGCTGCTGGACACAGAGGTATCAAAGCAACTCGCGATGAATTGTGCCAGGTGGCATATTGGCCTACAATGCACGAAGACGCTACAGACTATGTAAAGGGGTGCCTCATTTGCTATCCACACAATACGACCGGGGTGTCACCATTTGAAATGATGACAGGTCGACAGATGACTCTGCCTCTGGACTAGTCTGGGAGGGTTAGCGTCGGAGCTTGGACAGCAGGGGCGCGGCCACTGCGTTGTGATTCAAATCAACAGCCAATGAAGAAAAGGGGGCGGGATCCACATGCAGTGGGTGATGCATCTAAATAGGATCGACGGGAAGCAATTTCCCCTTGAGAAATTTCGGCCGCCATTGTTGTGTACTGCTGTTTGCCTCTCGTCGGACTTTTTAGACGAGTTGCACAGCTCTCAGACCGGTAAGAGGCGTGTCCGCTCAGATTCAGAGCGTGACGTACATCCCGCCCACAAATACCAGGGCTGTGGCCCAGAAGTTCCTCGCCAGAGCTGGCGAAAACTTCTGGGAACTCAGATTACCTCTGGACCTACTGTACCACCCTGGTGATGCAAACTTAGCCACAGCCTACACCACTCATCAGTATCTCACTGACCTGCATGAACACTTAAAGACCACGTTTGCTTTCGCCCAAAAACATTTGATGAAAAGTGCAGAGGCCAGAAAGGCCTACTATGATCAAAAGTGCTCACAGGTGCAATTCGAGATTGGGGACCAAATTCGGTATTTCATATTTGCTCACCCCGCTGGGACCAGCAGGGGAGCCTCAAAGAGACTCACTAAGAAATTTCCCCCTAAATGGAAAGGGCCCTACCTTGTGGTTGATAAATTATCCCCGGTAGCGTACAAGATTAAGATCCCCAAAACTCGGGGCGATCCAGAATTCAAATGGGTCCATAGGAATCAAATCAAACTGCACACGCCCCAAAAAGGCATCGGCGCAGCCGCATCCGGCACCCCGCCAGGTTGATAGATTAAACCAGGAACAGGATGGGAAAACAAAGGCTACCCTAGATAGGACCTCCAAAAGGCCTTAGGTAGTCGTACCTGAATGTCTCCACACACTACCAAAACCTATTAATTACTATGAATGTGACATGTATTAACCCAGTGGGAAAATCCACTAAAACCACAAACTATTTAAACCTAATGTGACACGTATGAACAGGATGTCTGGAGTTTTGTACAAGCAGACCTTCCCATAGGCATGTGCATCCTGACGCTAACCGTATGTTGGTATTGTTTTGTTTTTGTTTATTTCAGCATGAAAGTCCCACACATACTCACACTCTTGTTGCTGTACGTGGGAACTCGGACCCAACCGGAGCTCATAACGATAGATAGTGCCACCGGAGTGGTGTTAAGAGATTACACAGGCCTCCTGATCACTGATTGTAAAACCTACACCCGTAAGGTATATGTCCATTTCAGTCCCCGAGCACACTACCAAGATCACCTTAGGACTGTATCTAAAAATGTCAACCTCGGCTCTTGGTCCACCTCTGACACCCTGTTGTTCACTCTGGCCGTGTTAGGATACATCCTCACGGCAGCTATCACTTTCTTTATGGCCAAGCGTTATTTGCTAAAAGACAAATGCGTTACTAACCTCCGTTCAAGATGCCTTACCCCTAACCCAACCTCTGGGGATATAGAGGCTCCGAGATTGTTAGTCTACAGGCCCCGTTTCAGGGTGATCGTGGTATTATGCCAAGCGCCCGCGACCCCTTAGCGTAACAACATAGGCTAGTGATCCACCTGACACCAATAAGGCCCGAGCCTATTGGAAGTATAACTACCTCACCACCGCAAGGTGGGATGACTGTGTGTTTTGTATTTTGTTTTCCCTACCCAAAAAAAAACAACAACACCTTTTTAGGTTTCGAGGAAAACCTCATAGTTTCTTTTAGATGTTAGACAAAGGTGGCATTTATACTATGCCTTTGACCTTTGTTCTTTTATTTTTTCTTCTTTCTCCCACTGGGCCCCCGTAGAGATTCAGAACCCCATGTCATACTGGGTAAACACTGGCCCTAGCCATAGTTAACTCTCCCAATTCTCGGACACAGACGGTCCTGACACAAACATGTTTTTATTGGTTTCTTTCCTTTGGCCCCTTTCAGAAACTTCTAGCCAACAGCCAAGCCCGGCTGGCTAAAAAGCCCATAGAGAAAGAACACATACTTCACTCTCTCCACCTCTGTCCTTTCCCATCTGTGTCTTTACGTAGGTTGCATGCCACTGGACCATAGCAATGTCGCCTTAGGGTTATTGCCGAATCTAATGGTAACCGCCCTAGGAGGCCAGATGGAATGTATGCCTCTCTGTGTCTTGTCTTCCTGTTATCCAGTTGCTGAGGTTCCTGTATGCCATGAGATGATCCGGACCTGCGGTCCGACCTCCCATGGCCTAAGGGGGGGGTCTGTAGCAATCTTCCTGAAGACCCTGGGTCCCTCACACAGGAAGACAACGCGGATAGACCATTAAAATACCAAACCGCCTAACAAAAGGCTGTTGGGAGTTTCCCACCATTTCTCTCTAATCCTGCTAAGATAACGAAGATGACATCAAAGATGAGAGGAGGCCTTAGAGAAAGCAGGCCTTAAAGATCGCTCAAGCAAACAGGACGCCATTCCGGCTGTCCCTGCACCCCAGCCCTGGCACCCCTGCCAGTCCACCCCGGGGGGTGCAAAAGTTCAGACCAACCCCAGTGTGACCTCACTGAGCCTATACACACACACACACACACACACACCCATCTCTCTTTCTCTCTCTCTCTCTCTCTCTCTCTTGTGCGCATTGAAAGCCACGTTTCGCCACAAAAAGACATTTTTGCACGTGACCTCATGAAGAAGACATATGGACTATGGACAATAATATACAAATGTATTAACTACGTTGTATTACTAAATGTGTACCTTGTGTTTAGATTACCCAGAGATTGGTCAGGCACCATAAAATATGGGCTTTCCTGTATCCTGGGTTTGACACCAGCACCACCAGATAAGGAATTAGCATAGTAATGACTTCTGACCACATGAAAGTGACCTGCATGAGATGGCCCAGGCTAACCGAGGTCAGAAGTGCAACTGAGGGCTTTCCTTCCCCCCGCTATGCCAGAGTAAGCAAGCCTGGCCCATCAAGATAAGAAATTAACTTTAAAATGACTTCAAAGAGATTTTGGGCTATAACTATCCCATTCAGCCACCACTCTTTGCTCATCCTATACTGAACCACCGACAAGGAAGGTCCAGACGGGACCTCCGGTTGGCCCTGCCGCCAACAAGGGAAGACCATTCCCCTCTTCAAGGCTCTGGTACCCAACCAACCAACCCACCTGAAGTAGAGGATTCCACCTCCTTCAGGACTCTACCTCGGCAGACGCGGACACGCTGCCCCGCAGCACCAGGAGGCCTTCTGCGGCCTCTCTCTCTCCAGCCGCCGTCTTCCCCCCGGATCGCGCAGTGACCAACCAGAGGGTCATTGCGTCCTGTTTGATCGAGGACAGCCGCCGCGATCACTACCTCAGTCTGCCCTTACACTGAGCTACAGTCCTCTTTCGAACATTTTGTCGAATATTAGTATAAAGAGCCACGCCTGGCTCAAAGAACTTTCCACGGACCTTTTTCCTGAAACCGAGCCTCATCGCGTTCTCAAGGTGTGTGGTTCATCATGTGATTTGTGCATAACTTTTAAGGCGACATTACTATGTGTAACAGTGAATATATACATGCCATAGTTGGAGCATAACTCCTAAAAGTATTGTAATGATATATTCTAAATGCGTAGCTTTCTTTTCCTCTCTCATGATCTTTTCTTTTCCCTGTTTTCTTCCTTCCCTCACATTCAAAATGCATACATAACATAAATTTCTCCTTCACAAAACTCTACTTGACGCTCCGTCCTAGTCGTAGTTGATGTGATGTCAATCTTTATGTCGTGTTTAGGAAATAGAGTTGTGACTGCTTTAAGAGAAAAGTTGCTGAGACCTCTTCACAAATGGTGAGGAGTCTTACAGTAACCGATCTCTCCCGTTAGGGTAGTTAAATTGACATGTGTGATTCACGGCCGTGGGTCATACTGCCAATTTAATAAAAGCAACTAAACGGTAACTCAGCGCCCCTTCTAATGAGGGGGTGTTCGACTTAACTGTCTCTATTCATAGGAATCATACCTTGATAAATCCTTGTAATTGTGAAGCCTGAATAAACCCTTTTATTATAACCTAAAACCCCTGATATTTGATGTCTCTTTGTCTAACCAGTTATAGAGTGTATTTCTTTGTTGAATGACATTTAATTTTACGCAGCCAAGAACTCACGTTACACAACCGTGACGTAGTTCAATATAACAGTGCAGATATACCCATATGTGGACTGTTATATTTGTAATTGTTTCATAAGTTGTATTTATATGATTTATGAAATAATTACGTTCTCGGTGATGAATACGCTGTGATATTATCACCGTATCTGTTACAAGTGTATAAATTAAGCATTGCTATAGCTTTGTGTGTTGTAGATAATACACCACACAATCATAATAATGTCCTTGTTGTGCAGTCCTAATGTAAAAAAAAAAATCCAAGGACTATACTGCAATATTTGGAGTATAAACAGTGATCAAAACATGAATTTCGATCCTATCCTCGTGCCACGATGCAGTTCTCAGTCATTGAATTGTATGAATGGACGTAAGTGCTTCTGAACCAAAGGCCATTATTATGCATTACTCATGATGATAAATCCTAAGCTTTTCAGCTTTGGCAGCTTTGGAGTGTCACGGTAACACAATGGTAATGTAATTTTCATGACCAAACTAAATCAATAGCATGTATTACTAACCTCTTTACTCTGTAAAAGCTTTCATAACCTCTCCCCCTTCTTCCGTTTTACACACTCATTCACTAATGACCTTCACCTACCCTTTGTTTCTGGGTACAGTATGTGTGCGTGTGCGGCAAGGTCATCTATTGATGCCATTCATCACTAATGGATAATGAGCGTGTTTTCATATTCAATGGACGTGCGTGGCAGGGGAATGCTGTGGTATTTTGCAAACACATTTGTCCCAAGGCTCTCTCTCTCTCTCTTTCATATCCGCATGTCACAAAATGAGACGTGAGAACACATACTGTAGGTCCTCACAAATTTCAAACACTTTTGTCTTGAGCTTCAACTAGAATCAAATCATAGATGGGGGGCTAACTGGAGATGATCTAATGAGTTTCTGATGGGAAGGTGGCTGAGCGGCAGGTTTATTATAGTTAACTAAAACGGAATGACCCAAACAAAAATTGACAAATAAAAAACGAGGCTTTACAAAAAAGATAATTAACAATGGCAAAACCTTGTCCATATTTTTTTTTACGGCCTATGTTCTGGACAGCCAGATCTCCATATAAGGGCATATTAGTCAGATCGACGGTTCTGGACAACCTGAACAACACACTCGCTCACACTCTGGGAGAAATCTGACAATGGGTATTGCAATGTACAATTTAGGCATTTAGCAGACACTCTTAATCCAGAGCGATTTACAACACAAGGTAATAGACCCCTTAACAGACGACGTCACACCGGTTGCAAGCGTCATACTGCGCAAGCGTCAAACCCGTTCTGTCAGGTCTCGCTAGGGCGCGCAGCACTAGCCAACACACAAGATGGGGGTTGGGGTGTGCTGAAACCAGCGCACCCCGAAACAGCAGGTTGAGAATGTATTGTATGAAACAATCACCTGTGCGTCCAGTCTCAATGTTGGTAAACAAATAATTGGTCTATACATCAAAATGCATAGAAATAGTAGGATCATAGGTAAACCAAGAACCTATCATCAGTCTAAACAGTAATATCAAAAAATCAATAATCTGTACATTGAAACTATACACCAGGTCTGCCAGGTCTACAAATGACCTGGCATCGGTCTACATAACATGCTATCTCAATTACACTTTAGCCTTTGCATAAGCCTACAAGGACACGGGCAAGTGCTACGGGCTAAAGTGGAGTCTGAAGAGGTGAGTTTTCAGATTACTGCGGAAGATTGGGAGTGAGTCTGCGGTAGAGCTCTTCACAGGTCTAAAAAAAATGGTCCGGGACCAAAATGGACCTGTGAAATCTGATCCCGAGCCTTTTTTTTCCGGATCCGGACCCTAATTGGATTATAAATTATTAATTTGATATGCGTGACGAAAGGTTTTCTTTGTAAATAAATGTGGACTTTATGAAATAATAGCAGACTTATTGACCAATGACCATTGTATGATCAAAGCTTTGCTTTCACCTCGTCAGAGGAATCCATGATTTGCACACCGGTGTTTTCAAATCAGCCTGGCAGCTGGCTTGGCTTGCAGTATGGTGGTGTGCATGCATTGCGCGCCACCAACTTGTTTTTTTTTTGCGCTGCAGTAATCAGATCCTAAACCAGCATACGGTAATAATCATCATACAAGATGCACAGCCATTTATGTCGCTGCTGCACTAACCTGATCCTAGGTCTGTCTAAAACACAAGTTAAACAGCACTTCATTGTGTCTCTCTCTCCTGATTAGTGCAGCCGCGCACACACACAGTAGGCATACTACGGGTCTTCTCTGATCCACTCGGGTATTACGCATAAGACCGAGTTCCGAGGTAATAGCGCCGATTCCAACCCGGTACTGAGTTATTATGATAAGACACGGATCCAACCCGGGCGGATCTCGGGTCCTGTCGGATATTTTCGGAATCGGAGGGCCCGTGAAAAAGTCTGCAGTTCTAATTGCAATGGGGAGTTCGTTCCAATTTGGGAGCCAGGCCCAGAATGGAGAAGAGTCTGGTACGTATGGAGCGTTGTCCCGGATAACTGAAGGGGCATGTGTTCCCAAAGCGCATCACACTAGTTAAAAAAAGGGGGGGGAAATGTAGATACGAGGGTTTCCCTGTGTCTTGGTAACGTTGGTATTTCATCCTGATCCTGCATACCGAAGAGTGGTCTGTATCACAGTCCGTGATGTGGTAAGAGCATGAGAAGAGCACATTCCTGAGGGACGATCGTCTGAAACGGATCAGCTCCAGCTAGCGCCAGTGCTTCAGGCGTGGGCGTCTCCAGGAAACCTTGCCTGGTCTGGAAGTACGAGTTGGTGATGCGCGGAACTCAAGTAGCCCATTGTCATACCAATAGCAGCTCATAATCATTAGAGTTCAGTTTGAAGTCTGAATATTATGGATTTATGTGGTCACACGCAGCAGCTCATCACCACAATTTGTAGTCACCAAAGACACACTGACCGACCCTCCTCTTATAGCCTCCTGCAGAGGCTACAAGAAAAGAAAAAAAAAACATCTATGAGGATTGGGGCCTATATGAAAAACACTAGTATGGGCTGACCTACAATGGAGAAATGATTCCAGCCAGAGGATATTTTCATTTATATTTCAGGGACATTGTCTGGTCTCTGATTCCCTCACAACACAATCACAAAGGATAAGAGTGGAAACTGGTTAGTTGTTGAGCGTAGCCTCCCCCACCGTTTGCACGGTTCTTAAAAAGGTGTTGACAATGCGTGTCCATCTGTGCTCTAGCGCCTTGCTCGCCAATCACCTGAGAGTGGAGAGCTTTGTCATATGAAAACAGCAATCTTTTTAAACATTCTATCAATAACGGACAAGACAAGGCATAACAATGGCGTTGCTTCATATTGATCTTGGGCTTCAGGTAGAAAGTGGTCAGTCAGTCTATGACATCAGCCATAGTATGTCCTGCATTTGGACAAAGTTTCAGCCCGATCCAACCGCCATTAACTTCCATTATAAAACAAAAGTTTTAAATCTAAGATAAATAAATAAGATTATGTAAAAAAAAAAGAAGGAAGGGAGGTTCCTACCCGGCCTACTGACGGCATGCGCAAGAAATCTGTCCGTGATCATTGCAACAGTTTTCAAGATTAGCCCCAGACAGAATGACTCACAGACAGACAATCTTCTAGAGGGCTCTGCGTCTTACAGAGCCACGGTATAAAAATGGCTTCGCGCCAACAGTGCTGGTGAAACTAAGACATTAGCTGCAACAAACAACATATAGGTTATCAAGAAGTTACACATGCTCTTCAGTATGGGGTGCTCCTTCCATTCCGACATCTCGCCACTCCGACTAGTGGCTTCCGCGTGCGGTTAAGGTTAGGGTTAGGGTTAGGTATAGGGTTAGTCAACGTCGGAAAGGCGACATGTCGGAAAGGAGAAATGCACCCCTTCAGTATAAATATTCAGGTCTTGATACATCTGAAGTCCAGTAGTCTTCAATTTAGCTTGAGTCAAGTAGTTTAAATGTTTTCCAATTTTTTCTATTTGCCAGAGAGGCGTGCAGCTTACTAAAAGTATCCAAAAATAGACAGAGAAGACATCCTGGCACATTTTACCACATCGGGTGGTCTACAGGAGTAATGTCAACTAGAACAAAAAAAAAAAGTATAGGAACTCAATCGAGGCACTGCCTCTTTAAGGACCATCATGACATGTTGAACCGGCGCGATGATCGTCTTACAATCAAACTGATAGATGCCCTTGTTAAGTCGAGGCTCGTCTCCACCTATACATTCTCCCGTCTTCCACCCCGTTGTCTCTCCTCCACCTCAATCATCCCCCTCATTAACTTTCTTCTCCAACTCCTCCACACCCCTTCAGCCACTTTTCTTGCCATCGTCTCCCACGCTTCAACACACTTCTCCCTGGAGAGAGGCTTTTCTCCCCCCTCCTCCCCCCCCGCCCATAACGTGCAGCTCTGACACCTTCCTAGAATAGCATCTTAGCGCCAGATGCCTTGCTTGTCAGGGATTTGACCTAAAACGGTGAGAACATCTGTAGCGCTGTCTCCAGGCTGTAGATAGTTGTACCATCAACTCAATGAAACCCTGTGAGTGACGTATCCACATGCTATTTATGTAGGTAAGGGCTTCCACAACTGTCATGTCTGCCATCATCATATGTTTATGTGGCGCGCCTCTCCTCTGCTGCTTGCACACTTAGCAGCTGTATGTCTGCGACCTGCCTTTTTTTAATGTATTTATTTTATCTGGATTTTTTTATGCAAAATAATAGAAATAGATTCTGTATAGTTCATCAAATATAATATTAATGTCTAACAAGGCATAACTTTGGAAAATGTTATCACAATTGGTATTTTTTTATCTCTTTTTTCTTTATTTCTTTTTCAGGGCATTTCACTAATAATATAATAATAATAATAATAATAATAATAAACCAAACCAATGGAAAAAAGGGAGAAAAAAAAGGAATTCAAGGTGTTGAAGTTGGAATATACTGGAGGCATTTGTGTGGAGTCCAGCAAGATATGCGCTCAAACCATCCCCACTATTGCCAAACCTTCAGCATTTCAAATTGCATACTTTTGAGTCCATTCTCTGGCTAAGGCGTTGTACTTCTGCTTGTCGGATTTATAGACGTGTGCGATGTCTACAACAAGAGGGTCGTTGGGGTTTGGATCGCACAGCAGAGAGCAAATGGATAACAACACCTTTGATATGGTAAGTGCAGGCGACCATTGGGACCGTAAGATGTCGAGGCAGATGCTACCGTTGCTGTTTATGTTTGGGTGGTAGATTCTGGTGGTGAAGGCTACCTTTGGTGGTTTAAAGGGATAGTCGGTGGGAAAGTGGATGTCGAGGAAGAAGAGCCCTCCTTGGAACGGGCTGTCGGTCGGTCCCATGATGGTGGCTTGCCAGTGAAATAAGTCATCGCCGACCGGACCGGCTGAGCACTGAGCTGGCGGGTCCCTTTGCAAGTCTTGCAACTCCTTCTGTATCCTTCTCAAAGCCATTTCAATCCTGTTGAATTGTAGGTAGCTATAGGTCGATGGGAGTATCCTTTACACTTGCGGTCTTTGACTCGGCTCGGTGCATTGAGCGATTTCCCTGCGACTCTGCCTTTTAAAGGGCCAAATCAATCAACACCGCCACGTCATATGGGAGACCAGTCTATGATGTCAGTACCACACGCGCAAACACACACGTGGAGGCCATTCTATGGCATCAGTGATGTCATGTTGATGACATCCACGATCTCCATAGATGAATGGGTTAATCTACTGATATTAAATGGTGATTGGTACATTTGCGCAGGTGTGTCCTGTCCATTTACAAACATCGTTCTTAGAGTACATTGGGCATCATCGATGTATCAAAGAAGTATTCGGTCAAGAGTTGTGAATGTGCTACGTAAGGCATGGCAGACTAACTGCTCACTGCATTATGCATGCTGAAGTGCAGTCATATTTCATTTAACGTTAAGAGTTATTTTTAGAACTTGAAAGGAGAAGTGAAAGCTTGCATGAAAGGTTAACTAGGTCACACATATTTCTAAGCCGTGTGTGTGTGTGTGAGAGAGAGAGAGAGAGAGAGAGAGAGAGAGAGAGAGAGAGAGAGAGAATCAGACCAATAGAAGTATATTACAACCCTTCTGAACTCAAAGATGCCGCGGTTATTGTGATTGACTTATAGGAGGCCTATGATAGTATCTTGATTTCATAGTATATATTATCTTGATTGAAGCCCTTGTAGATATTACCGGCCAACCATCTCACCACATCTAAAAGACATTAATTACATGACTGGGCCAAATAATAATGACCTTGTTTCACTTCCATCATGGTCGCTGTCAGGCTGCGGTATTGTTAATATGAATAATGTTTATTGACCTCAGTGATACATGATATAAGTCATGACAACACCAGCATCTCCTGCATAAGCTGTGAAGTCGGAAGGTCTCGTTTGGTCTTTTAGGGGGTGTAATTTATACGCTAACTTCATCTAAAAAGAACTTTGCAGACCTCATGTGAAATCATAAAATTGATCACTTTTCTACTAACTTTCAAGGTTTATTGAATAATAATAATGCAAATCGTAAACCTTATTAAAACATTTTAATAAAGGGCCTTATTGTTTTGTCAAAGTACAATAAAAACATTATGCATACAATAAAATTGATTAATCCATGCATGCACACGTATTCTGTCAAATTCTCTTTCACTTGAATGTTTTCAAGTGAAAAATGCAAGCTACTGTACTTCAGTTTATTATAATTTTTAATGAACCTTAATGCAATATTGAAATATTTTAAAATTGCTAATGGCATTGTCGTCAGTCAACCTTTTACAATGTTGCAAATGCTCGACTGACGCCAATTACACAGGACATATATTTGCAGGTTGCAACTTCAACCATCCTGGCGCTCCTCTAAAGAAATCCAAGTGCATAGATTGCAAAAACGCAAGGTGCCCTACATTCCTACAACTCCAAACAATTCTGGCAGTGCCACATTTAGGTTGCATTTATAAGTGTCATTATTGTATAATCAACATTTTATGAATTGTAGGCTAATTCTTTTTGTACTAAGAGTTAACCCTGAATGTGTAGGTTAAATATTTAGATTTCTAGATTAGATTCAATATGGTTTGTATCTGGCATTCACACTGGCAAGATTAGAAGTTTGAATGTGACTGTAAGGCAGTTCACCAAATGCCATATTATACTAGATGGACAGCTTACTCTAAAATGACCTCCCATACTTCATTGATAAATCCTATTATGACTTAAGCTTTATTTGCCCTAGCTGAGGGGGTGGTAAATGGGCAGAGAGGGGTCAACTGCCATGCATATCTTCCCGGGAGAAGATGCTGCTGCAGCTGACCGTCATCGCAAATTAAAGCCATATCTCTCCTGGGGCTAATATGGCAGCTAGCAAGTTAAGTACCGCCGCATGCTGAGAAGTCACCCCGAGCGACCAAAACCTGGCTGCCAACCATGGTTGTTTCAGATGGAGGAGACAAGTTTATCCAGACGCAAAGGCACCAAGCGGGAAACAGTAAAACAGTAAACAATATCCAGGGACGTGCACAGATAGACTCTAGGTGGTGCTAGAGCAACTGCCCTTTGCCCTCTTGACCAGAAGTGCCCTTTTGAAAAAAAAACATTTTTTTTTCCAGTTTACAGCAGGGGTCTTCAACAGGGGGTCCGGGACCCCTAGGGGGTCCTCAGAGTTACTACAGGGGGTCTGCCAAATCTTTATGTGATATGATTTTTCTTTTTACCATAACCACTCGAAACCTAGCATCCCTTTTCTGAGGAGAACTTTAGCCAAAAAAAAAAGGTATAGGTGTAGAGGGAAAAAAGAGCAGACCAAGTAAACAAAAAAAAGTATAATTTACTTGAGCACCTGCCCCTAAAAATGTCTGTGCACGCCACTGACAATATCTTTTGGAAATTATTTTAGAACTTTTGCTTCCCCAAGCTGATCAGACACCAGGCCTCGCTGGTCTCCATAGTCGTCTACCATCAGTCTGAACCTGCCACTCCCACTAACAGCACCCGTCCGCGTCTTCGCGTGTTAGAAGGACACCTCATTAACTGGAGATATACTGGGGCATTTGCCAAGTCAAAGAGAAAAGAGAGCTTGATGGCATTTCAAATGGCTCTCAAAGAGTTTGCTCAACGGGGGTTATTTCCATTGGATAAAGTGCTCTATTAGGGGCGAAAATGAGTTATTTTTAGCTTGCTTCATTATTACATAGCATATTCAGAACATCCAATCTATCTGGTCAGCGGAGACACGATGGCGTGTGAATGTGGAATTAGAGTGTGGCTCCAGTGCCTCTTTGTGGATATTCTTTATCTTTTTTTCCTTTTCTTTTTTTAACTTCTGATGACTAATTAAGAAGTTCTCCTCAAGAAAAGAATGATGGATTGGCTGGAGACAAAGGAGGAAAGGAAGGATGTAGGAAAGGAAATGAAAGGACATCCTGGGAGGCCCTTCAAACAGTTTGCAGTTCACAGCAGGGTCCCCTTTTAGAGAAAAGGACCAGCAGTGACACTTTAGTCCTAATGAGGGACTGAGATGACTATTGGACGTGCTGGGCGGCCCTTAACGCCAGCTTTGCTTGAGGAGGATACACAGTGACTATGAGAGTCTTGGAATGAATTGAACAGGATTTTACCGTTTACATTACTTTCCATTTCCTTGCTTCCTTACTTCCTTACTTCCTTACTTCCTTACGGGGGCCCTGCAGAGGACAAGGAAGCACGCCATGTGACACTCAGGGGGACCAAGTGCTGTAGTTCATTGGTTCTCAAAGTGGGGTCCGGGGACCCCCAGGGGTACTTGAGGGGGTTCCAGGGGGTGCCCAGCAGAATGTGTAAATATATAGCATCAGAATAATTATGACCTTTTATACTTTGGCTATTCAAAAATAACAGATATACAAGCTCATAGCGTGGCACTCGGTGCCGCGCTATGAGCTTGTAGATCTGCTATTTTTGAAAAATCTTGAAAATTTGTGCAAATCTTTGAATATATATATTTTTAAAGCAAACATTTGTAACTCAAATCTTTGCTTCTGGGGGGTCCCTGGAAAAAAATACTTTTAGATGGGGGTCCGCGGCCAAATACATATCATTTTGGGGGTCCTTGACATGAAAAAGTTTGAGAACCACTGCTGTAGTTGATCTGAGCCTCGCGTCAGCACTTGGTCAGTGGAATTCCTTCTCGGTCCTCCACCAGGTGTGGTCATCAAGGTTTAGTCGCCGCGCAGTACCATCGGTTCCTCTCCCTTCACTCTGGTTCTGGTGTGTCCTCCTCGTACTCTGCTCGCTTGTCTCATCTTATCAGCGCCTCCCAAAGACGAGGTCACCCCACCGGCCGCATAGCAGTAAAGAGGACCGACTAGGGTGTCCCTGCCCACGTACACACACACACACACACACACACACACACACACACACACACACACACACACACACACACACACACACACACACACACACACACACACACACACACACACACACACACACACACACACACACACACACACACACACACACACTTCTAGACGGCTTGGCCTTCGCCCACGCAGTAATAATCCCATTTTACATCTCTCCATCAGACCCTGTAATGCATGAGTAGTGGCTGTAATGGGATACCTAATATGGTGATGAGCAGATATATGGTGATATCTTCACCTTGGTGCGGCAGAACGTTAAACAGCACTCAAAACCTGTCACGAGAGATGATGTGTGCGAACACAATCTGAAGTACAAAATGTCTGCTCAACAGCACCCCAAGGGATATTAACAGATGTTTAACATCATTATGTTATTGTAGACCATGTCGTTCTTTCGTAGATGCCATCAGGTCATTTTACATTATTCCATTATGCTATTATAGATGGTACAGTATTGTAGCCAATGGTTATTAAAACAGAATAACGGAGCCATTATAAAAGGTATGTTTCTTAAAGGACAACGTTATCCACATTATACTAGCTAATATTATCTCTGGAAGATCAGTTCTCCTCTAGCATAGACAGATTTGAATACAAGTTATGAAAGGCAAAGTTACGTATTGTTATAACCTCTAATGCATTCACCAAACAGACACAAATCAAGACTATTATCCCCAAACTAAGGAAGCCAGGTTTAAAGTGCTTAAAATAATATTTATTTTAGGGTACAGTATTTGCCTCTGCCTTGTGAAATGAGTGTGTACTGATATAGTAGGAATGGTACGAGTTTAGTAATAATTAATGACTTTTTGTATAATGGTGGTATATTGCAATAATAAGGAGTGCTAGTCACAAAATCCAAAGGTGCACTTTGACTTTGTCTCCGAGCATTCCACACCGTTTGGGAAACACTGCTGGTGATAATTCATTCTCAAGCATCCCACCCACGCACACAGCTCAGAGTGCTATGGCACATTAGCATCTTGTCACCAGCATGATACAAAAAAAAAGAAGCTCTCAGATCCAGACAGCAACCCACCCACACACATGCGCGCGCACGCGCACACACCTCGCTGCTCCCCCGAGGTATATGCATGTATGTGTCTGAAAGACTCAAAGTCACCTTGTTTCAACCCAGTGGAGATCTAACGCGTTCCTCTTAGAAACTGAGAGCTTTTTAAACACTCCTATCCACCGCTCAAACCACTTCCGCAAGACATCTGTCATGCCTGACAGGACATTCCTGGCAATTCCGTCCATTATTTCCTCTTCCGTCTTATCCTCTCCATCCTCTGACTTTGATCCTAATGGAAATATTAGATGACAATGGCATCTATTTCTCTTCCTTTGTGTCTTCAGATTTGGAAAACACAAATTGCGGCCACTATATATCTATATATACATATATATATACATATACATATACATATATATATATATATATATATATATATATATATATATATATATATATATATATATATATATATATATATATATATATAGTTTTATTGGCCATCACAATATATAAACTTGAACTGATGTAGGAACAAGCCGTGGGATTTCATAGCGAGATTCCGGACTTGAACGAGCGTTGAGTTTATCAGTAGCCTAAGGACACTTCAAATCAAAATAACACCCATTTTTTGTTGAAAAAAACTATGTGGCGGGAAGCACCCACTTGCAGATCAGCACAGGCGAGTCCCTCACGCGATGGATCCGCACGGTCGCTGAACGTTAATAAAGTATGTGTAATGAGAATAAGAAGTTAGTTTACAAAGTTTAACTTCACGACCAAATGCTAATAAAACTTGGAAAGGATATTATATAAGCCCTTTCTACTGAATCACTCACTCGCGAGGTAAAAAGATGATGCTGGAATCCGCCAATATCCTTCTTTTTTTTTTATCAGAGCTTTATTGATTACTGAAGGGAATCTGGATGAACATTATCCACTGTCCTTCATCGGAATTGTAAATGGAGTAATGGACCCAGCTAGATTTCATCCATACTGTATCCTCATCAGATGGTACTGTAAGACGCGTTCCTGTAATGTGGTCGCGACATTGGAGTTGGCAAGAAAGCCCAAGGCGAAACTGTGGCCACACTTACACTAACGGCAAACATGCTTAGGGAACTAATAATTCAGCTTTAAATGCGCCAACTGAAAAGAAATAAAAATTGGTTGAATTTGCATCACGTCTATAATATGCATCCAAGCAATAGATCTTTCTTTCTTTATTTAATATGTGTTTGACAAATGTTGGGCACATAAATATTTTTTTTCAGGTTTGTTCAAGTTCAGGTTTATTTTTGTCATATGTATAGAGACCATGGCACTATTATCGCAAGCTTTGGTCCCATGTAAGTCTGCCTCCAAGCAGACGTATGAAAGTGCAGACGTCCGTCAAAATTCATGGACAAAAAAAAAGATTTAAGATTTAAGACATCCAACGTCAGACGAAAAACGTCATCACTCTTCAAAACGGACAGATCTACAGGCGGGACTGCACCCACTTGACTTGACAACTTGTAGTTCAGTGCAAGCGAGTCCTTCACGCGATGGATCCGTTGATACAGTAAATAGCCAACTCTCACGTGTAATGAGAATAAGACGTTAGATTATAAAGTTTATCCTCAAAAATATTGTATCAGAGTTTTATTGATTACTGAGGGGAATCTGCAATCTGTCCTTTGGACGAACCCTCATCTCTGTGATTCCAATACTCTTGAATGCTAGGCGAGCAATGTGACCTTGTGTTATAGGCCAGCAATCCATTGTGGCTTTTCTCAGGGCAGTGAGCTGTGAACTTTTTGCATTTCATACACTGCTTTCCATTGACTGGACAGAGATCCTTACTGTTATTATCTACAGAGATCTACAAGATCAGGTGTTTTGGTATGAAAGCGCACATTTTTACTTTAACTAAGTATTTCATTGTGGAGAGAGCTCGCATAGACATAAACAGTATATGGGGCATGTAGCATACGTATTAGGAGGCACGGCTGTGATCCACAATATGGCGTCTGCGTTGATGCATGGCAGCATGAACAGCAGCAGCCAATGTGGTGTCTACATCATTTTTTGTTTTGTTTTTACCCTCCTCCTCCTCCCCACACACTTCTGTGTGATGTCACTGCTGTTGTACCCATACTGACTCACCTGCCAGCTTGTGAGGAGCCCCCACTGGTAGGACGTAGAGCCTTCGTCCTACTCCTCCCGCCCAACACTCCCTGCTGACAGGTGGCCAGATTCTGTGAGAGAAACAAGCAACCAGGCCTAGGAAAACCAGCCCAAAAGAAGCTACTATGGGCCAGGTGAGCACTTTAACATATACATCAGCTATTTGAAAATAGCAGATCTACAAGCTCACAACGCGTCGCGATGCGACGCGTTGTGAGCTTGTAGATCGGCTATTTTCACATCAATCTCGCGGGGAAATCATAATAAGCAGATCTGGCAACGCTGCCTGCAGCCAGTAGGAGGAGTACGTGACAAATGGCTGCCCGCGGCTTCCCTCCCCCGAACATGGGCCAATTGTGTACATAGCGACGCTAGACAAAGCCGGATGCACCACGGTGTATTAAAACCCACAAACGGGTTGTGGTACATTTATATTTATATTTAAAACATTTATGCTTCAAAATCCTATACATATCGGACACGACAATAACAAGTGTGGTGACGTCATTAGGCCTGTCACAATTATTACATAATCGTCTGATCGCAATTATTCTACATAATCGCAATTATTTTTGCATAATCGTCATAATCTTCATAATCAATTCCATGTAAATATGTCATATTTTCAAAAAAGTGTCAAAAATAGTGGAAATAGCAGATCTACAAGCTCAAAACGCGCCGCGATGCGACGCATTTGAGCTTATAGATCGGCTATTTCCACTATTAATGTTTATTTTTAAGTATAAGGTAATTAAATATGTGTTATTTGTCATATCTGCCCTGTGCAACTTTTGTTTACGAAGGCTAAAAGCCAAACTGTAATTTTTATTCATAACGTTCCAATCATTTTCAACGACAGAAGCACAATTAAATCGTTAATCGCAATTATTCGAGTGACAATTAATCGTCAAGTTAAATGTGTAATCCTGACAGCCCTAGACGTCAAGCACGGCGCCTATATGCAGCTCCTTGTCAGAGTGTCTGCTCCTCTCCAGGCGCTGAGGGTGACGTCACCTTTCGGCACGCATACTGTACATACAGGTCTTGTCAGCAGAGACGGCTGTGGAGAGGGGGGTTTTGTTATTGTCTGCGATCTCAAAACGATGCGTAGTAGGTATTAAGCTTTTCTAGAAGGGAGGGAGGGGGGTGACAGCTGCTCAGCTGGCTTTTGCTCTGAAGTCGTATATCATGTGTAATCCCGACCCACAGGCTGTGTGGGTCGTCCTCGCTCGGCTGTGACGGAACCCCCTCGCTGTGTATGCTCACATTTGGCTGCATGAGCGCACTTCTGGGGACACAATAATTCTTTCGCTGTTCCCAGTGTTGATTTCGTCGACAAAAAAAATAAAATAAAAACTAAACTATGATGACTAAAACTAAGACTAAATATACTGACAATTTTGTCAACAAATAAAAACTAGACTAAAATGTTAGGGAAGACAAGAGATCCAGTAGAAAATACAAGACATTTTATGCTTGGTTGTGCTCCGGTGTTGTGCTTTGAAAATAGCAGATCTGCAAGCTCACAACGCGTCGCTCTGTGGGCTTGTAGATCTGCTATTTTCAGCATGCAACCAAGTGTAAAATCAGCCATTACGACGGCATCAAGGCAACGCCAAAACACATTATAGTCGACTAAATCAACTGTAGATTTAGTCGACTATAATCTTATGATATTTAGTCAACTAAAACTAGACAAAAACTAAAACATTTCAGATGACTAAAATATGACTAAAACTAAATGGAATTTTATTCAAAAGACTATGACTGAACCTAAATCAAAATTTGCTGTAAAAATCAACACTGGCTGTTCCTCCTCAAATGTGATGTCCTCTTTCCTGAGAGCAGCAACTGTCTTATCCACGGCAGGTTTGAGTAAACTGTAGAATGTGACTTACATTGGTCACATTATGAACGTTTGGTCACATTATGACCTAGTTTAAACTATTTTGGAAACTTGAAATTTTTGGAACAAAATATTTTCAGATGGAGGTCCGTGGCCAAATACATATCATTTTGAGAGGTCCTTGACGTGGAAAAGTTTGATCACCACTGATATAGCAACATACTGTAAGTATTTCAGAAAACAGATTTAGAAGGACATTTGTAGAATCCCCAGAAGCAAAGATGAGTTACAAATGATCACTTTTAAAACAAAATATGTATTCCAAGATTTGCCCAAATTTTCATGATTAAAAAAAAAAAAACAGATCTACAAGCTCATAGCGCGGCACTCGGTGCCGTGCTATGAGCTTGTATATCTGCTTTTTTTTTTTAGAGGTAAATAATTTAGAATTATTTTTAGACTGTGTACCACATCAGGTAAAGCCCGGTAGAGGTAAAGTTCCGGTATAGTGACATCACTCCTAAGGCTGCTGGTGTCTGATGTACAGGACAGAGAGTGACATATGGAGGAATTGAACTGTACTGTACATGGCATATGTCTTCACGCGTTTGCCCATCTGGCTGTGCCACCATGCCAACGGGCTACAATGTCCTATATTGTGAGAGGGGACAAGCTTCAAGGTCATTGTTTAGCAGTGGTGGAAAAAGTAATCAAATTCTTTACTTAAGTAAAAGTACCAATAATGCAATATAGAAATACTTTGTTACAAGTAAAGTAGTAAAAGCACAAAAGTATTGGCATCAATATGTACTTAAAGGAGGAGTTCACCCAAAAAATGACTAATTTTCTATCAATTGCACACCCCATGAAGCCTTGATTTCATGGATTTATTTTTGTTTTTGTGGCATTCATAAGACAATAATTTGATGACCGTGTGTATTTCCGGTAGGAGACACAAATAATCTACTTTGTGTCTCCTACCGGATACATTAGCCGGTAGGAGATGGGAATCAAATTATTAGCTTAGGAATGCGAGAAAAACAAAAAAGAATCCATGGATTCAAGTCTTCATAGGGTGTGCAATTGATAGAAAATAAGTCCTTTTTTTGGGTGAACTCCTCCTTTAAAGTACCAAAAGTAAAAGTTCTAAAATGTTTGAAAATAGCCGATCTACAAGCTCACAACGCGTCGCGATAGGGCTGAAGTGGTTGATGTATGTTTCATAATTTATATCTGAAAAGTAACTAGTAACTAAAGTTTTCAAATAATTATAGTAAAAGTAAAAGTACAATATTTGCCTCTGAGATGTAGTGGAGTAGAAGTAAAGGTGCAGAAAATGGGAAATACTCCAGTAGTAAGTAAAAAAAAATCCTCAAAAGTGTACTTAAGTACACTACTTGAGTACATGTACTTAGTTACTTTACACCACTTGGTGTTTAGTTTTGGGGCTATGTGAACTGATAGGAGATGTTGTGGTTTGCTGCTGATATGTTGTGAAGAAAGAGGAGCTGACACCATGCCTGTCGGCATGTCTATCACTGTAGCTCTCCAAGGGATGCAGACTAGCACAGCTACTGAGGGATGCAGCACACTTTAAAGTTAAAGAAAATAAACTGGTCACGGCCATTCACTGTGAATACGACGCGACACCCTCACTCTCACAGATCTGTGATTTCATACGCCCCACTTTTTGAAAAAAAAAAAAGTTTGATAATAAATTGGTAAAATCAGGCAAAAATAAGAATTAAATAACCTAACCCTAACCCTAAAACCGAAATAAAGTAACCAAAACACGAAAAAAAGAAAAAAAAAATCCGCCCAAAAAACGCGACATTTTGAAAATACAGAATTTGTTTACATTTGACAGTTACAAATGTTTTTCACGCTTTTTCAAAAATAGCATATCTACAAGCTCACATGAGCTTGTATATCTGCTATTTTTGAATAGCCAAAGTGTAAAGTAAGGGGTATAGTCCACTGAAAGTTGTTGGCATCTGTATTAAAAACCAGGGCTTAAAGACTAAATCATTCTGTTGTTATTTTCTGAACTGAAACATAATTTTAATGTTTGGCCACATAATGTTCCTGAACCAGTTAGGAAGATAATTCATTTCAGTTAAAGGTAGGAAAAGTGATGTTTTTTTTTCTCGTTAAAAAGGTTAAAGTACTATATTCTGATAGTAATCATTGCTACAGAGCGTTTGTTCGGTCACGTGGTCTCTCCAGCTCTTTAGTAAACAGAATATAGTACATTTTCAGGTTGTACAAATTTAAGCCAATCAGGAGAGAGCACTGAAAATGCATTTTCTGTTTAATGAAGAGCTGGAGAGAGACATGGGAGACTCCTTTTACTGAACAAACACTCTATAGCAACGAGTACTATCAGAATATAGAGCTATTTAACACTTCATTTAACCAAAATAAATCACTTACCCTAGCTTTAATAACCCTTCATCATCGAATTGACTACACTATCGGCTATTGATAGAACATGTGTTACAGCTAAATGAGATGCTAGTTCAGATCAGTTAAAGTCTTCAGTTCACCAGAGCCGTGTTTAGATCAAGCAGCCTCCAGAGACAGATACAATCAAATGAACCAATCACTAGCATAAGGGGTTGACTGTAGCAAATGTAGGTTGGATGGGCCTATTGTCGGTATCAGCCGAGAACTGTAGACTGAATATAATGATTCATTTCTATGTCCACTGCAAGCATATGAACCCTATAGCCTACTGTAGTAACTCGGATATAAATCAAAAACTGGTACCTTGATGACTGTCGTGGTGGGCTGTTCATGTAACAGCCTGATATAAATCAATGGATAAGGCCTGACAGTCATGATAAAAGTAATTTATACAAAACAAACTATAGCTACTGTTGCATGTGAACATAGAATATTATTTTAAATCACAAAATTCCTTGAACTCATTCCTCAGGAAAAGTACCACGAACTAAAATAAACACATTAAGTGTTGGAGTGCACTGCACAGTGCAAACACGTGTGTTTGTGTGTGCACATTAAGTTTGTTATTAACCAGATAAGGTAAGGTTTAAAAAAGAAAAAACCTTCAAAAAGATTAAAAAGAAACGCATATAATTTTACAAAAGTTAAAAGCAAAAATAAGCAGCAATGCAATAAATACAATAATACATACAGTTTGTACTGTGTGTGTGTGTGTGTGTGTGTGTGTGTGTGTGTGTGTGTGTGTGTGTGTGTGTGTGTGTGTGTGTGTACATGCGCGTGCGTGCGCGCGCGTGTGTGTGTGTGTGTGTGTGTGTGTGTGTGTGTGTGTGTGTGTGTGTGTGTGTGTGTGTGTGTGTGTGTGTGTGTGTGTGTGTGTGTGTATGCGCGTGCGTGCGTGCGTGCGTGTCTGTGCATGTACCTATACACATTCTGACCACCTGTAGAAGAATGTTTCTCCAGATGGGAAGAGTGAGAATAGTGTTATCCTTCACAATGCCCTGAGCGTTCCTTGCAGCGGGTAAAGTAATGTAATGAGTTGTTTTTCTAACTGAACTGATTTAGGTTTTGTTTGTCTTTATTCAACGACCATCACACTCTTTCAGTTACAGCCACAGCCTTCCGAGACATCGGGAGCTGTGAAGTACAACCACCGTCTTGGTCTGTGAGTTTGCCATAAGCTGGAGATAGACCAGGTCATTGGATAGAACATGCCTGACAACTGGTTCCACAACACTTTGGCCTTTCAGTTGGAATGTTGCTTAAGAAGGTATGAACAGATATTAATGACTTCCGTCGAATAACTGAATGTCCAATATCAGACCAATTTTACCACCCTCAGAGGACTGGGCTTAAGAGAGATAAAGTGGGAATACGTAAAACAAAACAGACACTTAAAACAAGTGTCCAATAAGTCTATATTCCATGAGTTCAGTAACAGGTCTCCCTGTCTCTCAAGCTAAGTTTTTAAACAGAAAATACATTTTCAAGGCAGGAGACACTCTATAGCAATGATTACTATTGGAATAGAGCTTCAGCTTATAACTTTTTTATTGTATTTCATTTTACAAAAACACATCACGTACACCTCCTTTCAAAGCCGGTTGTATCTGGACTTCAATGGCCACTCCAGGGTAGTTGATTAGGGAGGGTGAAGTTCCTGGGCCTAGCTGGGGATTCAAAGTAGCTCCTATCGAGTTACAAGCCTGAAGCCTATATCACCGAGCTCAAAGGTCTTCTCAAAGGGATAGTTAATCAGATATATAAAACTTTAACTGTGGTTAACATGGTGTGGAAGGCAACCCACTACAACTCCCAAGTAAATAAGAGCCCTTTGGAGTGGTGTTGGATGTGAGCTTCAGTGTACCAAATGATCAGTGGTGGAAAGTGCAGTACATTTACTCAAGTACTGCACTTAAGTACAATTTTGAGGTAATTTTACTTTACTGGAGTATTTCCAGTTTTCTGTACTTTTACTTCTTCTCCACTACATCTCAGAGGCAAATATTATACTTTTGCTCCACTATTCCAATTATTTGAAAACTTTAGTTACTAGTTACTTTGTAGATTTTGATTATTATTACAAAACACACATTAACCACTTTAACCCTACATACATATCGGCCATTTGAAAATAGTCGATCTACAAGCTCACAATGCGTCGCGATGCGACGCATTGTGCATTGTAGATCGACTATTTTCAAAAGATTTTTATACATTTGAAAACTTGAAATGGGACATTCTGCATAATGAGTATTTTCTACTTTTGGTACTTCAATTGCATTTCGATGCCTAACCCACATGGAATCTGGGCCCTGCACACTCATGTCTAATACATACTGCACGTCTCAGGATAGTCGCTTGCCGACAAGATCTGTTCTTTTTCTGCAAGCAAACGCTGCCATGCGATGGAATATAAATTGAGCTTTGCTGAGACCAGCTGGAGGACAGGAAACGAACCCAGGGCAGATCACAGCGGTCTAATAACCTACATCTATGCTGGACCATATGGATCATCTGGCCACTTCTGGCCACCCGTAGGCTGGCACACCTTATAGTCTATTCTGAGTGCGGAAAAGTGCTACACACTATGCTTTATGCAGTGGTGGAAAATAACTAGCCTGGTAAACCCTCCCTCCGGAAATCTCATTTGTCATTTATTTCAGCGGTTGAGTCTGGCATGATCGCCCAATTCTGCAATTTTGGCTGTGGGCTGGAGTTGGGCGGGAGTAATACCGTTGACTGACAACCCCTTCAGCCAATCAGCAGTGTTCCCCTTCAGCCAATCAGCAGTGCATTTTTACCACCTCCAGACTAATGTGACGCAACGGGACTTTTTTGAGATGGCCATGCCCAAAATAGGTTGCCTTATTCGGATACATGCGTGTCACTGCCCGCCCCTGCCGGTTCTCTAAATATATTTTTTTAAATAGGCTCTGTCATGATTAATTGACCACATATATGAAGTTAAACAACTAAATTCTATCCAAACGATATCTTAAAAGTAAATTCCGTGCCTCAAAAAAGACGTTTGAGAGCGTTTTAAAACCGAAAGTAAGAAGTAAAGACAATGCACAAACAACAATGGCTGCCGTTCGTTTTTTGTCGGCTGCACTCAGGCTGCACTCGGCTCCATCCAGGCTCACTCGTACTCGCCACCTGATCTACAAGCTCACAATGTGTTGTGATGCGACGCATTGTGGGCTTGTAGATCTGCTATTTTCAAAATATCTGTATACGTTTGAAAACTTGAAATGGGACATTCTGCATAATGAGTACTTTTACTGTTGGTACTTTAAGTACATTTTGATACCAATACTTTTGGACTTTTACTCAAGTACATTTTGAATTCTGGAATTGTACTCGTAACAGAGTATTTCTACATTTCAGTATCGATACTTTTACTTAAGTAAAAAAAAAAAGAACTTTTTCCAGCACTGGCCACCACTTTTGAAGATCAGATATTTTCAGTATTTTCTATTATATTTTTATTTGTATATATGTATGTGTCCATGTTTGACCATTTTTGTAAAAGTTTTTGAAAATGGTCACCTACCATGACATGCCCAAAACAGTAAAAGTGGTTGATGCTTTCTGAGGCCCACACAGAGACTGGAGAAAGGGTGTTTACAGAATGTATTCTGCACCATCTGCCTGGAATATGTTGCACAATAATGACTTGGCTGAATTAATCAAATTGAAATGCTTTTAAATCCAGTAAAAGAGCTGGAGGCAGAGTGTTATGGAAGTCATTGTTTTAATAAGATTTTTAACTTGTCTATTTTGGAAATTTGGCTCTGACAAAAACCTCATGTTTTTAATTACCTGGAAATGTTTTGTTTTTATTTGTACCACTGCCGGTGGGTGTTTCCTGGTGTGTTTTCTTGTTCTCCCGGGTTAAAAAAAAGGCTAAAGGGGGGAGGGGGGGTTGTTGGAAGAGGAAGACAGGCCTGCATTTCAGCTTTTTCAAACGTATTGTCATGGATCCACTAATAAGATTGTACTGATATGGGGCGAACCGATAGCTGAAAGGTTAGGGCTCATACCAGATGGGCGCAGTCCCTGGTTTGATTCCCGGCCGGGCCAGACCTTATGCTAAATGCAAATAAATAAATAAATAAATAAATAATAAAACACAAATTGTACTCATCCTGCAGAAGGACGATGCGATGAAATTAACAAATTCAATCTTCTTCCCCAGAAGAAATATCATTCTGCCTCAGGTAAACACTGACTCATACTATAACATTTCCTTGATTTTCCTTGATTTATTTGGTGTCAATAGGCATGAATATATGTCACTTAGTTATGCATGATGTAGTAAAACAATATACTAGTATAGGAGACTAAGTATTTCCAACATGGTCCTATGATGTTGGTCAAAACCAATGACCATCTTGTTTTTAATGTATTTGTCATACCGATTATTTCATCTCCAATTTTCCGTTGTTGTTTTTGTCTACCTGCCCAGGAAAACAGATGTACATTAGCTTCTATCTCTGGTGCAATTGTGTTGTGTGCTTTCCCTGTAATACTATACAATAGAAGAAGTAAGAATGCAGGATAATGATGATGAGACTCAACCTCTCTACACATATCCGGTATCCCATAGTTACATTTCTCAGTATTTGAGTTGAAGTCTTTGTTTCGCCATCCCCACTATACACCAAAGCCGCACCAAACAATGAGGGCAAATCAGTCGTTTGCTGTGCAGCACGTACGACAAAAACTCATCAGCCTATGATAATAACAACCATGAGGATAATGATAATGATGTGAGCATCCACACTGATGAACGATAATGTTCTGTTGACGTTCTGCATGCTTTGTCAGAGCCCCGACATGCATATTGATGTCCTGGTACTGCTGTACAGCAGATAAGTAAAAAGAAATCAAGAAGAGTATGGTTTCATGAACTTCTTCTGATGGGAAAACCTGTAAATTCTGATTGATTTTGATATCGGCTTTGATTGGTTACAGGTGTGGTCTGGACTTAGGCTGGAAACCAGACGAATCTGCCATGGCAAAAATGTTTGGTCTGGCACCGCTCAGTTGTGAGTGGATTTCACTCCCGCCGAAGTAGTGGAGGACCAATAAGGGCCCAGTATGCAAATATGGGCCGGGTTTATCACCAGAGGTTCCACACAGAGATTCCAGACTAATATCTACGCAGTGATATTAGTCTGGCCATGCCAGGCTAGTCTGGACTCACCACACCATCGTTCACCAATGTTCTCATTATAATTAATCTTTAATGTTAAAGTTAGTGCTAGATGAAGACGGCCATTTAGTTCTAATCTTTTAGTTCTAATCATTATTTTGAACTATAGGACGCAGCTCTTTGGGCGTGTCGGGAACAATGCAAGTCCTTCCATTTATATAGATTTATAGATCGATGAGTCATCCTAATGAATGTCAATATCTCCCGATAGCAGCGCTTGTATCAAATAACTTCATTCACACATCACCTTATTTGGCTACAGTATTATACCCGTAACCTATAGCAACCAGTATCTTGTTTACTACTGGGAAAAAATGATTAACAACTTAGTTTAAAGCAAATTCTTCATGACAATGAACCTTAAACTGATGACCAGTCTGCACCAGCCACATCCTGGCTTAGAAGAAAGGCTGAGTATTGAACTGCTAGGTTATGACATGTGTACCTACAGTACAGTACAGTACAGTACAGTACAGTACAGTACAGTACAGTACAGTACCAGCATCACATATGCTGTCTGTTTATTTAGGCCCATATTACTCCGTGAAGGATCAAAAGTCAAGGCTTTCCAGATTCACCCAGCTTGGCACTGCCTCATACCTCATACTGTACGTTTACACTGAATCTACACTTGGCACTTACATTGCAATATACTGTAGCATTGTTGCAATGCACACACACACACACACACACACACACACACACACACACACACACACACACACACACACACACACACACACACACACACACACACACACACACACACACACACACACACACACAAAACCGCTTGAGAGATGAGAAACATTTGTCTTTGGCTGTGGAATGGGAAAGTTATATTGATAAATTTGTGCACACAGATACACACACACACCTACACACACCCACACATACGTATTTATATATATATACTGTATGTGGTACACTTGATCAGAGCACTATTGGTCATGCACTACACATCACTCTAGAACTGAACCCATACTGTTTCTCACAGCCATACATGTACTGTACATGCAGAGAGATATGTTTAGTCTACAATCCATAGTTAGTCATACAGTATGAGGTCCTGTTGTTCCTAGACCATGTGTATCAACGTGCACTATATCACTCTGCAAGTTATTATGATATACTGTATGATTTGTGTTGTGCTGCCTGGCTTTTAACTCAACTGTTTTGTTGTTGATGTTGTTTTGTACTTTGTTTGGCACTATTTCCGTTTTTCATATTTCTATTTCATATTTTCCACCCGCGGAAATGTGCCTTTCCTGTGCGTTTGTGTTTTCTTCTTGTAAGCTGCAAGCTTCTCTGTCAAATGGGAGAGTAGAAAGAAACTGGACTGGTGACGCATCACAATAATATTATTATTGAATCATGGTGCTCAAAAGTGTCATGTCTCACCTGATGTGAATGCACCTCAACAACCAGGAATGGTATGTCTAGTGAAGAGAATGTGGAGTGTTTAAAAGATTGCACGCTCTTAAATGATGACGAGCAAGTCAGGAGCGCAAGGACACGCACAGTATATCTTGCTTAAGGACGCTTCGACATCAGAGTAAAAGTTACGTGGGTGTACAGTACAGTATGTCATTTTTATCTCCACTTTAACCATATTCAAATAAATAAATGAAGGCAAACCTAATGAAGGCATTAGGTTTTGGATTAAAGCTCTGTGGAAAAACTTGCAGAATAATGATGCTGCCTGTTGCTTTAAGGCTTAAAGGGAAACTTCACCGATTTTGACAAAAAAATCCTATTTTTATGAGGTCTAGGACCCATAAACATGATCCTGGTGTGTTTTTTGTGTTGTGTCTGTGTTTTTAGATTTTTTATCCGTGAGTATCTCATTTGAGATACTCACGCATCAAATGACGCTGATGGATCAGCTCACCTTGTGTCCGCACTACATGGTGTCTCAGTGAGACCAAACCCACACACCCCAGGGGGTGTTTCCCAAAGAGTGGGACCAGCCTTCTTTTTTCCCCCTTCCTCAATTGTACAATAGCGTCGGTAAACACTCAGTGGAGATTCTCCACTGGAGAACACAACAGATATTTATTTGAACCATAAAACACAGAAGAGCAGCTCCACCACAGAGGAATTCAACAGGCTGCATGCTGAAATAATGCTGGACATGGACACAGCTTGTATGGATTACTTTAGAGTAAGTATGATTGCTGTAAACATTATGCCAACTTGACATAATAATCCAACGTGTAATTGTACTTGATTGCTTTAATGTTAGAGATTAATAAAGTTAGGGTAGTGTACCATGTGTAGGTAACTTCTGATAGACTGCGATGCACGCAGCCCATTGTTAACATTGTACCGTACCGTTCCAATAGCTAGCCAAATGCTAAGCTAAACCATTTGTGTGACAAGCCTAATTTATGCTTTGTTTCTCGTCAGATTTTAAATATAAAGTGCTTATGCCATGGCCACAGATGTTACAATTTGAATCGGGTGGGTGTAAGTACCCGTATCTGTCGTATTGTTAAATAAAAAAGCATTTTTATCCGATCGGTGGCCATTTTCTCATTGATATATAATGTATGGGAAGTGCAATACACCTCCCCACCGATAGGGTCGGCATAATAAATGGCCGCCGATCGGATTAAAATGCTTTTTTATTAAATAATACGGAAGATACTGGTACTTAGACCCACCCGATTCAAATTGAAACATCCGTGGTCATGGGATAAGCACTTTATATTTGAAATCTGAACGTTTATGTAGATGTACGGATTGTACATGTAGAAAGTGCAAACACCAGGTTGAAGCGCCGCCATGACAGTCATGTGTCACGGCTATTTCGTCCATAGACTCGCGGGTCGGGTCCCGAAAATAGCAGATCTACAAGCTCACAACGCGTCAGACTCGACACTTTGTGAGCTTGTAGGTCTGCTATTTTCGGCTCACATGCAATATTAGTATAAATTAGGCTTCACCTCGGATGATATCTAATCTACAAGTCTAATTATCTAATGTGTTATTTTCAACAGGACAGAATGGAGGAACTGCTGATGAAGAAAGACCTCGGACTCACGAGATATTCATATATATAATTTTTCTAAATAAAACGGTTACATTTACAAACTGCTTGCTCTACTCATTGATCATGGTATATTCTACATTGTGTAAGCATTTATAATGACAAAATGTATGAACACCCAATTCTATAAGGGTTCTTTTGAACTGTTTCATGATATAGTAGATGGTCTTTCATTTGTCAGAATGGTACATAATTACAAAACAAACTCTTGTTCATTCTGTTAGTATTTACTTGTGTACATGTAATCATTATTTTTCTGGGGACCCCAGCACATTGGATTAAACTTTACTGGTCTTAGATACAATAGGCTATAGTAAAACCTAATATTATCCATACACCAATTGAAAGCATGAAACGGTTTAGTTTAGTCCAAAGAATATAACTGGAAATGACAGTGAAACATTATGCTCTCAGATATACGGAGTCACACATGACATGAGTATGAAACATTTTGTTTTATTATTATATTGTTGACTATGCCGCATCTCCATGGATGGCCGACTCCCAAGTAGAAGATGGACGTCATGTCACCAGCACCGGACTGTCTAGACATTCATCATTCTAAAGCATTCAGTGTTGCCAGATCTTGTGAGAGAAATAAGCAACCAGGTATATGAAAACAAGCCCAAAAGAAAATACCTAAGCCAAGAGCACTTTAAACCTAGACATGGGCTATTTGAAAAATGCCGATCTACAAGCTCACAACGTGTAAGGATGTGATGCAGTGTGAGCTTGTAGATCTGCTATTTTCCAAAAAATCTTGAGGGGAAAAAAGTGCAGATTGTGGAATATTTTTTAAACATTTTAACAACACATTTTTGGTAGGGTCTCCCTGGCAAATATGTTGGCGCGCAGTGCACAGATGAGGGTCCTTGGAAAAGTACATGAACATGTTTGAGAACCACTGGTTTAAACAACAATCAAAACATTTGGAAACGAGCCCAAATATCAACTACATTTTAGAAACCAGCCGCTTATAATAAGCAGACGTGGCAACACTGGCCAATGTGCTCTATGTGTTGTTGTTGATATGTTGTAGTGAGAACTGGGAGGGGAAAGTTACAATGTAGACCACGCCCCCACGCAGCCTCCTCCCCACAAGGAAGTGCAGTGCCCCAAAGCATTGTGGTCATTGTAGTAATGCAGCCAAACCCCAGTCATCCAGTCAAACCCCAGTCAAAAACACAGACTTCTATATTTTTCTGGCCATAGGGTGCAAATTTGAAATTTTGCTACTGTTATCTACTACTAATATTATTAACATTGAGTGACTGGGACTTCTTCCAGGGGTGAAGTGCTCCTTTAAGTGGTTACCTCCCAAAGTTAAACCTGTTGCAAGCAAAGAACTATATAAACCCACTCAGCGTTCACTGGCGTGATTTCTGAGAGAACTGGGGATCTCGTTGTGCGCCGGGCCAGCTGCCATCCGCCATTGGGGTTAGTATGTTGTCATTGCTGTCTCAACCACCTTAAATGGTCATATTAACACCCGCCCACCTTATCTGCAGATTTACGGGGCAAGCCAAGCACAGCTGCCAACCGTGACCATTTATTTGCACAGATGTTCACAAATCGCTGCACTAATTCAACTAGAAATTCTAAACTTGAAATACAGCTTCGCAGTTGTATGCCTCTGCCAACGAGTTGCCGTCCACATCCATGTCTGTCCAGCTACTGTATGTAGTGAACACTTTGAAGGAATTTAATAAAAGTGCATTTTTTGCCAAGATGTAGGTTATCACTATATTGACATATCACTCATCCTTGAGTGCAAGTGGATGTTTTGCCGCACAACTCTTAGCCACAATGCAAACATGTATTAAAAGGTACAGGAAACCAACATTTCGACAATAGCCTTCCTCAGGGTTAGGACCCTGAGGAAGACCATTGTTGCTGATGTGATGAAATGTCCTCCAGGCATTCCTGAGATATCACATGGATGATAATGGGACAGACATGAGGGTCATATTGACCTTGACCACCAACATCTTCACTTCTTCATTTTTATCGCATTACGCATTTTGTGTGAAAGGTTGTCCTAATAGCATATTCACTCTGATCTCTGTCCATCAAATTGAAACCAGTTTATCCCTGAGTGCAGGTGGATGACTGTGACGTCGGGGAGCATGTTCAGCAGGGAGCATTATTGGCAGGCATGGCGTGTTCCAAGGTCAAGGTTCCCTTTATTTGTCTCCCACGGCAGAATGGGAGTGACACGTGTTGACACTTAGCAAGTTGAGGTAGTCACAGTCATTTAGACTCATTCATTTACAGGCATACTGTGACTCTCGGGGCCTTAACAACATTGTGCAATAACACAGTACAAAATACAGTAATCTTCAACAATACTTGTAGGTCACTCATTACATTACCTGACCTTACAGCCTGCCTAACTATCTCAGAGGGGGACATTGTCATGGTGAGAGAACAGTTATCCCATTCATCAACTATGCATTGTCCTCTGCTCTGAACCCCTCCAGCCAAAATAATGAATAAAGTAGTGACTTCCCTGTTATATATTGCCAACTCAAAGTTGGAATTAATTCGTCACCTTTCTGGGTGTTTTTTGTGCAGTTGCCCCCGACCCCCCTTAAATGTAAACAGAAAAGGTTTACACAGATGTGTGAAGTGAAGTGTTGAGATTCTTTCGTGTTGTTTACCCAAAACGTTTAAAAAATGACATCCCCCAAGGAAGACAGATACAGCATAATGAAGTAAATACTGACTTTGCACCTGAATGGGTGTGTTTACCGACCCCATATCATGGACAGCCTCTGACTGCAGAAAGAAAGAATGCATCTTATTCATCTGATAAACCTATTCATATAATTGAACTTTCACGTGCATGGCTGAGAATGGTGTGTGTGTGTGTGTGTGTGTGTGTGTGTGTGTGTGTGTGTGTGTGTGTGTGTGTGTGTGTGTGTGTGTGTGTGTGTGTGTGTGTGTGTGTGTGTGTGTGTGTGTGTGTGTGTGTGTGTGTGTGTGTGTGTGTGTGTGTGTGTGTGTGTGAGAGCCACTGAGGGACGGCTAGAAATACTGACACAAGCTCAAATCCCCTTGAATTGTATAAGGGCACAATCTGTATCTCATATTGAACTGATTTCCCAGCTGCTTTGAGAATGGGAGGCTCTGCTGAAAATTCATGGTGTTTACAAATGGAGATTGAGAAAGGGGTGAGGGAGAGTGAGAGGGGTTGGGGAGTGGCGCGGGGGGGGCGGGGGGGGGTAGAAAACAAATGATGGCCGATGAAGTAGGAACAACAGAAAGGGAGGTCAGATCTTGAGGGGGTGATAAGCACAGGAGAGGAGAGGGTCAAGCAAACATGCGTGTTTAGTCTCCACTGAGAGACCACAACACTCTGTGGTCAAGAGGCCGTGGGAGGGAATGTTTGGTGCGTGTGCGTGTGTGTGTGTGTGTGTGTGTGTGTGTGTGTGTGTGTGTGTGTGCGTGTGTGTGTGTGTGTGTGCAGGGACGTGCACAGATAGACTCTAGGTGGTGCTAGAGCGCCTGCCCTTTGCCCTCTTGACCAGAAGTGCCCATTTGGAAAAACAAAAAAGTTTTTTTTTTTTTTTCAGTTTACAGCAGGGGTCTTCAACAGGGGGTCCGGGACCCCTAGGGGGTCCTCAGAGTTACTACAGGGGGTCCGCCAAATCTTTATGTGATATGATTTTTCTTTTTACCATAACCACTCGAAACCTAGCATCCCTTTTCTGAGGAGAACTTTAGCCAAAA
The DNA here is from genome assembly GCF_963454915.1 of Gymnoscopelus microlampas. Taxonomy (NCBI): domain Eukaryota; kingdom Metazoa; phylum Chordata; class Actinopteri; order Myctophiformes; family Myctophidae; genus Gymnoscopelus; species Gymnoscopelus microlampas. The sequence continues at coordinate 48,280,352 of NC_139939.1, read as the reverse complement.
ATAGCCAGTCTACAATAGATCTGCTATTTTTGGCAAAGAGGTATAGGTGTAGAAGAGGGTAAAAAGAGAAGACCAAGTAAACAAAAAAAAGTATAATTTACTTGAGCACCTGCCCCTCAAAATGTCTGTGCACGCCACTGTGTGTGTGTGTGTGCGTGCATGCGTGTGTGTATATATGCATGCGTGCGGGTATGTGTGCTGGAGAGCATGCCTTCATATGCCTGTTCATGCATGTGTGTCCATGCCATTCGTGTGTGCATGCATGCCAGTCAGTCCAGTCAGTGCTTTGTGTCTCGCCCGCTGCATGGATCACGTATTCTCCGCTGGATGAGAGGACATTTATGCAATGTCAGCGCGCATTAACCTCCCCGAAGACACATCGGAAGCAAGCAGGGACACATGCAGGCAGCCAACACCAACACCAGCTCCCAGTTAAAACGCCTCTGGATCGAAGAAAGGCCACACCGGACAACACAGAGCTGTTCCACAAATAGACACGTACTGCAGGGACCGGAGGCCTCTTCGATGGAGAACCAAGCATTGTGCTTTCTAACGTGCACTCCACCAACAATGATTGTAGGTCGGGTTGAATGAGATGGAATTAAGTTGCCGTTCATCTGACCGTGAAATTCCAAGCTGCACGGAAGTGTAATTAACACACACTTCCTTGTTGATTTGTGTGAACAATCTTGCCCATTATTTTTGTGTTGGAAAAAAAAACACACACACTAATGTTTTACAGGGCTTAAAGGAGTAGTTCAGCCAAAAATGTACTTATTTTCTACCAATTACAAACCCCATGAAGCCTTGAATTCATGGTGATTTTTTTTGTTTTTGGGGCATTCCTAAGTCAATCATTTGATGACCGGGTCATCAGTTAGTAGAAGAAGACTCAGTAGGAGACTCTTTAAAAAAATAAAAAATAATGTATCACACGATTTTGTAACCCATTTTTTCACCCAGTGCCAATTGCCTATGTAATCCTGGGCGCTACTCTCCCTCTGCCAGGCTAGGGAGAGCCCAGAACTGAGCTCATGCCTCCTTCAATGCATGAGGAGCTAGCGAGTCGCTTCTTATCACCTGACAGGGGGGAGTTTCCCCGGTTGGACGTAGCGTGTGGAAGGAACACCTTATTCCAACCAGTTCCTTTCCCCTCCATCAGGCGCCCCGGCTGACCCGGGGGGGGGGGGGGGGGGGGGGGGGGGGGGGGGCAGTATAGAGACCAGGATTACAGCATGTTTTTGTGAGGGTACCTACCCTAGGAGACACGGGGAGAACATGCAAACTCCACACAGAGTAGGCCCTTTCGCCAACCCCACCTAGGGTATGGGTACTGATGACGCGGAGGAGAGACAAAATCAAACATTAATTCACGGCTTCGTGGGGTGCGTAATTGATAGAAAATAAGTAATAAGTTTGGATGAACTACTCCTTTAAGTGGTCAATGTGCTGTTCTATAAATACTGTATGTAAGGCTGAAAACTATCTAGAGGAGATATATTACTTTGGGGTGTTTTCAATAGTGAACTAGGGTGTGTGTGTGCCGTTCACTGGGCACGTGGACGGCTCACAGCAGCAGAAGGTATGTCTGTTTATGCTTCAGTCAGTCATGATACGCCAACGCACGCATACCACACTTTCACATACACACGCTGATCTTCACATGCTCTCACACACATCATATTGATCTAAACACAAGCATCTGCCAGACGGTTAACAGTCTCATCCAACAGAATGTGTAGTCCCTCATCAGCCTGGCACCATTAGTCAACATGCACCATAAATGTACATTGCCGGCATACCGTATGAAAACACATCGACACATTACAATCATTCATTCAAGAAATTCTTGAAACACATATCTATGCCCCTATACGTAAACCCCTACTCTATAGTCCGGGACATCACTGGACAGTGCTGCTGGTTTTCTATCCTATACCAACAGGCTGAAAGTGACTGACGAGACAGTTAAAAACGCTGTACCATACCGTTTGCAACTGGACATACACTACTGTCTCCCACAAGTCTGAGTTTGTTCTGCTCTTCTAGTTTAACCCATTATGGTTTCTAAAAATGTATTTTAGATCCTAACAGTTTTCTGATAAACTTATGTTGCTATATCAGTGGTTTTCAAACCTTTTCATGTCAAGGACCCCCAGAAGAAAATATTTGAGTGAAAAACTTTAAAATATATTCAAACATTTGCACACACTTTCACGATTTTTCAGCTGCGCTATGAGCTTGTATATCTGCTATTTTTGAATAGCCAAAGTATAAAATAATGGTTAAAGTGGTTAAAATCTAAAATGACACAGATGCTTTCCAGGTTTTAATGGGTTCATAATGTACTGTACAACATCATATTGACGGAAGTTTGGTTGTATAGGTGCATTGAGTCACTTTCCCAGTGGAACAGTTAGGAATATGGAATAGTGGCATCTTAGATTTGAGTCATCCTTCTACATACTAATTGAATTGTCCAAAGCCAAAACAGTCCAGATAATCCTACTGCGTTTCTATCTAATGTTCATTACATTTCCATTCAGTGCTTTCAATCACATTTTAGCATCAGTTGAGCGGAGCCTTTGAAACCCTTCTTGAAATATGGAGTCCCACGCCTGATTCCTCCCATTCCCTCCTTGATGTGCCTTCCTAATAACTCATATAAATAATTGATGATGATTATTTGAATATGCATAATTGGAAAAGCCGTGCCTGTTAAATAATTGACATGACCTCTTGTGTGATCGTTGGATGTGAAAGAGTTGCGTAGAGATTTGATGGTTTTCCATGTTTTCTGAAAATCACATTGCATAGAAAGGTGTGTGTGTGTGTGTGTGTGTGTGTGTGTGTGTGTGTGTGTGTGTGTGTGTGTGTGTGTGTGTGTGTGTGTGTGTGTGTGTGTGTGTGTGTGTGTGTGTGCGCGCGCGTTTTGTCTGTTTGAACGTTTTTTGAGGTATTTGCCAAATAATGTTTGAATGATTGATTGAATACTTTAACAGTTTGCTAAAAGGCACAGTGGCACAGATGTATACAAAATAATGCTGAAAGGATAACCCAACTAGAAAAAGTGCTCCTCGGAGCACAGGTCTCCGCCAGGTCAGGTAGGTTATTGTGGCCTCCTGGTGGCGCTATAATAGGCCAATGTGAAAAGGGTGGCATTTCTTCTTAGGCCTTTCAATGGGATGACACTGCATTCATGATTTGAGGCATTTTGTTCCAAAAATGTGTTTTGCTAAATTAGACCTGCTGGTGGCGCTATAAAGGCCAATGTGAATGTGAAAAGGGGGGCATTTCTTCCTCGGCCTAGTGGGAATCTGCATGCAAACTTTCACGGAAATTGCACACTGCATTCATGTTTTGAGGCATTTTGTTTAAAACTGACCAATCCTGCAAACTTTGGAAGCCACTGTAAGCCAAATAGGATGGAATATGAAATATCGGACAGATCCATCAGAATCACACGACTATGGAGATGCAGTGTACCAATTTGCGTGTTTTTTGGACATAATCTGAAGGAATAATCTCCAAAAATGTATTTTACATAAATCGGCCTCCTGGTGGCGCTGTAAAAAGCAGATGTGAAAAATGCAGTCCAATGTTTTTCCTTGGCCTCTAGGGAGTGTGCGTGCAAAGTTTCACGCAGATCGGTGCAGTTATAGTTAAAAATGCAAATCGGCCAGTTATAGCGCCACCATGAGGCTGATTTGAAAATGTTCAAGTGGCATTTCTTCCTCGGCCTAGTGGGAATGTGCGTGTGCAATTTTATGGAAATGGCAAGCTGCGTTCATGATTGGAGGCAGTTTGTTCAAAACGGACCAATCCTGCAAACTTTGGAAGCCAACCTTAGCCAATGAGGATGCAATATGGGAAATCGGACAGATCCGGGTTGATCACATGACTATAGAGATACTGTGTACCGATTTGCATGACGTTTGGTTAAAAGCTGTAGGTGTAATGAGAAAAAATGGGTTTTGCACAAATCGGCCTCCTGGTGGCGCTATAACAGGCCCATGTGAAAAATGTGGGGCAGAGGTTCTGAATTGGCATCCAGGGAGTGGGTGTGCACAGTTTCGCAGCGACCGGGCCAACGGTGCCGGAGATTAGCTGTTAACACACAGACAGGACACACACACACACACACACACGGACGGACGGACGGACGGAGGGTAAAACATACTCTCTCGCCATGCCTTTCGGCCTGGCGGAGACAATAAGACCAGGGCTTGTTGCCATTGAGGTCATGTGTATTCAATTCATCGAGACATTTAAAGACATATAATAATACACAATAATATGCATCACATTTCCGGTGATGAGCTTAGACTTTTTACAAGGGCCAGCAACAAATTGCAGCCACCTGTAGGTGCTCTTTTAGAGCGGTTTTGAAGGAGGGTAATGAGTCACAGGTTTTTATTTTGGTAGGGCATTCCAGATTTCTGGCGGCATAGCAGTAGAACGAATTTGACCCAATTGTGGTGCCAAAACTGGGTTCAGTGAGATCAGTGGAGCTCCTTCTGGTCTCTCCTTTAATCGTCACAATTATATACCCTGCATTATGTCAAGTATTATGGCAGAACGTGTTCTTGTATTACAGCAAACTGTCCAACGGAACTGTCCAACTTCTCTCGTTCTCTTTGCTGCACCCTCTTTTTCTTGCTCTCTCCCTCTCTTTCCGTTTCTTGTATACTTGGGCCTTACCCCTAAACATTTTTACCATTTTGAAAAACATTCTAAAATAGTGCAAATAGCCGATCTACAAGCTCACAATGTGTTGATGTAGATCGGCTAGTTGAACTGTTTTAAAATGTTTTTCAAAATAGTAAAATATGGCTAACTAGAAAAAGTGCTCCTCGGAGCACAGGTCTCCGCCAGGTCAGAAATCGGCCTCATGGTGGCGCTATAACAGGCCCATGTGAAAAATGCAAAGTTTCGTTGCGATCAGGCCAACGGTGCCGGAGATTAGCTGTTCACAGACATAAGGACGGACGGACAGGGTGCAAAACATACTCTCTCGCCATGCCTTTCGGCCTGGCGGAGACAATAAGTTTAGGGATGGTAAGGCTTATCCCTAGATAGATAGGGCAAGATAAAGGGCAAAGATGCTGCCACTGTCTCTCTCCCATATGCTACAGACAGTACATTGTTTTCCTAAGCGCTGCCCCATGGGCAGTGACGCTAACGTGAAGTGTCCCTGGATGAGACAGCTCTGATAGAATAAAAGCCAGAGTCGACAGAAAGGGACTTTACAGCCTCCATACTTTAACAAGCCTCCGTCTCCCGCGCAAGCGAGAGAGACTGTTTTTAGAAACTGACAAACCTTTGGTTACTTTGGTGGGGCTAATTCTCCCGAAATACCTCCGCAAGGCATTGGAGTCTTTGAATGTTTAATGCCAGCGTCAACCATATCAGGAAATCCAAGTTTGTTCAAGGTGCTAAATGTGGATGACTACTTTGTCACCGGAGGGATACAAGGTTAATAACATATAAAACACAAGCCCTAAGGTTTGTTTGGCCTGGTGACAGGACTCTGACCACTGTGTCATTCTCCACTGCAGGGCCTTTCAGCAGGCCCGGTGCAATGATGAAGTGACTGAGGGTGCAATTAAAATGGCAAGGGGCCAAATCTCCCCCATGTCTTCAGGTTGTTGTCCATATCCAATTCAAAACACTGGTGATAACCTACAAGGCATGACACCCCTTACTTTATGAGTCACCCCTAAACAAATAAGCTAACATGACCCGTGAGGACGCTGGCGTCTGTTTATTCGCCGAGTTTTGGATTATTTTTCTTTTTCTTGTCCTGGCAACTCTGTTTGCTCTGTTTAACAAAAACTTTGAAAAAGCCTTTGGAATACTGTCACACACCTGTCTCGGGTGAGGGTAGTGTGCAACCTCTTAACACGACTAGACATCAAAGGATGACAAAGCATACAGATCGGCAGGTTTTCACCATAATTTATCTTCTCAAAATGTCATCAAAAAGTGTAAAGCAGCAAAACAAAGGAGACCAGATATCTGAAAATAGAAAATAAAGAATATTCAAAAACAAGATCAATCTATACAGCTGAAACACTCATCCATGCTTTCATCACATCCCGCCACGACCATTGCAACAGCATTCTGTTTAAAAAATATATATAAACTTCAATATGTCCAGAACTCAGCTGCCCGCCTGCTCACCAGTACCCGTTCCAGAGACCATATTACACCTGTCCTCCTGTCCACAACCTTCACTGGCTCCCGGTCAAACAAAGAATCCACTTCAAAATGCTACTACACCTACTGTACAAGGCACTGAACAATCTCGCTGCCCCTACCTCTTCGATCTCCTCAAACGTCATGTCCCCTCCCGCTCCCTCAGATCTGGTGACGCAAACCTCCTTGAGGTCCCCGAAACCAATACCGTACCTGGGGGCGACAGAGCTTTTGCTTTTGCTGCCCCAACCCTGTGGAATGCGCTCCCCAAAACTCTCAGAAATGCCCCCACCCTCCAAACCTTTAAAACCGCCCTCAAAACCCACCGCTTCAATATTGCTTTCCCAGCTACCCCCCTTTCCTCATTCCATTGTTATTAATTTATTTTATTTATCTTAAGCGTTTTTTTCCACATGCCCCCATGTAAAGTGTCTTTGGGTATTCAAAAAAGCGCATATAAATTTGAGATATTATATTATTATTTTATTATTATTAACACAGCATGTCTGTCCCTCCCTTCCCTACGACACCCTCTGGCCAACGCTCTGACGACCTCGACTCTTCTCCCTCCTGGCTCCCAAGCTGTAGAATGACCTCTGTGAGTGAGTCAGGACTGCAGACTCACTCCCCAGTCTGAAAACTCACTTCATCAGATTCTACCTCAACCCTTAGCGCTCCTCTTTCCTTGTATCCCTTCTTGTAGCCTTGTTTTTGATGACTGTGGTGGTTACTTGTTCACATGGATTATTTATGTCATTTAGATAGACATATGTTTTTTTTGCATTTGTGTTTGTACATATAGTGTTATTTTTTTCTGAATTTTTGTGTTGATATTTGAACTGCGTTCGGTTGCTACTATATATGGTCTATGAATTGAATACCGTAAAAACCTTCTCTTATGGGGGTCCCTGGCTTATCTTTTCAAATGGGGGTCCGCGGGCTAATAAGTGTCAATTCGGGGGTCCTTGACATGAAAAAGTTTGAGAACCACTGGTTTAGAGCCCTCCTTTCTCTAAATATACCTTATGATTCTACTGAGCTTTATTGTCTCTGCCAGGCCAAAGGCGTGGCCGAGACTATGTTTTCGCGCCTGTCTGTCCGTCCGTCAGAGTAGCTATTCTCTAGTTGGCCAGATTGGTATGAAACTTTCAGATTTTTCATATTCCATCCTGATTGGCTAAGATTGGCTTCCAAAGTTTGCAGGATTGACCCGTTTTGAACAAAATGCCTCAAATCATGAACGCAGTTGCCGCGAAACTTTGCACGTACATTCCCAATAGGCCATGGAAGAAATGCCACCCGCCAGGGCAGGTAGCTTATTGTGGATCTCCAATGTTTCACAGCAATCGGACGCTGCGTTCTTCATTTGAGGCATTTTGTTCAGAGCGGGCCACTCCTGCAAACTTTGGAAGCCAATCTTAGCCAATCAGGAAGGCATTATGAAAAATGGGACAGATCCATCTTGATCACGTGACGGAGATGTGTACAGATGCATTACCAGCTTCCCAAAATCGTTCCTGATTTGCGTGGTCACCGAGTTCGAGATTCCTACAATCTGAGATATCTGTTTCAATTAAATAGTTGAACGTAAGCCACCGTGTCAAGCTACAACAATAAAAGTGCACTCCTCTGACTGCAGGTCTTTGTCAGGCTGAGTGGCCTATCCAGAGCTCAGTCAATCACAGGCAAACAATTGAAATCACATTCATTTTAATGGTGCACCATCAGAAATATTCTGTGTCAAAGCTTTGGAAACTACCAATGTGAGTAGTGTTGCCAGATTCTGTGAGAGAAACAAGCAACTAGGTCTAGGAAAACCATCCCAAAAGAAGCGACTATGGCCCACATGTGCACTTAAACATATACATCAGCTATTTGAAAATAGCCAATCTACAAGCTCACAACGCGTCGCGATGCGACGTGTTGTGAGCTTGTAAATCGGCTATTTTCAAATAAAATCTTGCGGGGAAATTATAATAAGCAGATCTGGCAACCCTGAATGTGAGTCAAGGGTTTTTGACCTCAATACATCTCAGTGATCCTCACCTTATAGGGTATCCGTTACTTCAGCTATTTGTCGAACAACAAAGTATTAGGGTTAAGTGGATAATGTAGCGCCGAGAGGTTTGGAGTGGGCCTTTTATAAAGATCCTATTGTTGGCTTGATTTTCAACCTTGAGGGTATAGGAGATCAAGCTCCTATACTATATACCTTTGAGCTTGGCATGGTGCGTGACCAACAATCCTTCTCTTTCACAGCATAATAGCCTACTGCTCAAAACATGTCATTGTGAACATGCTAGTTAGAGGGGAATTGTAATTACCACTAATCGCTGTTGCGCACCCTCACTAAATGGGAAGACTGAAGTGTGTGTGCGCGTATGGTTGTGGTCGTTACGATGTGGGGGAGGGAGGGAGGAGTTAATCCCTGTATATAAGTAATTACAATGCTGAATGCAGCGTGAATCACGATATTTCGATTTTTAATTTCAATCGATTATCTATACTTTGGCAATATTTAGACATGTTTACCCTCGTTCTTTCAAAGATCAGGCAAGAGTCAACTGATGTTTGCTGGGGGGAGACTGAGGGTGGACGGATTCTTAAAACAATGCCTTCTCACTCGATAAACAGCCTATGTGTAGAGTACTTAATCTCATGCATATTTAACGAGGAGATATTAAAAACGTGCTCGCTCACATCAGGCACACGGAGCCGAGCTCCCGCTGCTATTTTTAGAGCCTCCTTGCACTGTTTCTGGTGCTGCACGTGAGGCTTCGGCAATGTCAACAGAAGGCTGCAGATAACAAGATGTGGAAAATGGTAAATGTCAGACATGACAGAGCTGCTCAGAGTATCACCGTTTTTTCTTGCCACCGTGATTAACGTCAGGCTCAGGTGTAATATTGACCTCCAGTCTGTCAGTTAAGGCACACTTGTTTTGTGTTTCATATTCCTCTTCCCACAGTGAGACATGATTTTTTCTTTCTTTCGGGGTGCTGGAGGGGTGGGGGCTGTATGATATTTATAGCATAGTTTAGTCATGGATTAAGAGAGGGGGTGGGGGTAACAGAGAGAGAGAGAGATGGTAGCCTATTAGCTTCTCCTCTCATGAGTAAACAAACGGAGGTCCCCTCATGGTACCAGGCTCCTCTCGGAATGTAAACCAAGCATAACTACAAGCCGCTGCCGTTCATTCCCCCGCACGCTATGTCGTCACGTTTATGGGACAGATCTCTCATTGGGTGACAAGCTCTAGGAGAGCTCTAGTCTGGCATGGCCATAGACTAATGTCACTGCGTAGATATTAGTCTGGAATCTCTGTGTGGAACCTGCATTTCTAAGGGGCGGATTCAAAAAGAATGCATCTGGTGATGAACCCGCCCAGTGTTGACAGATTCTGTGAGAGAAACAAGCAACCAGGTCTAGGAAAACCAGCCCAAAAGAAGCGACTATGGGCCACATGAGCACTTTAACATTTTTCAGCTATTTGAAAATAGCCGATCTACAAGCTCACAATGCGTCGCGATGCGAGGCGTTGTGAGCTTGTAGATCGGCTATTTTCAAATAAAACCTTGCGGGGAAATCATAATAAGCAGATCTGGCAACCCTGAACCTGCCCCATATTTGCATACTGGGCCCCGATTGGTGCCCCACAACTTCGGGGGCAGCAAAATCCAATCACAACCGAGCGGGGCCAGACTAATCTTCCGAGGGATTTTTTTTTTTTTTTTTTTGCACAGGCAGATTCGTCTGGTTTCTGCAGGCCAGGAGAGCTCTTGACCAATTCATGTATGAATAATGGATTACTCTGCTACTGTGTCCTACATGGCTGGCCATTGAGCCTCAAACCCCATTTTGAAATCTGATCCTATATTAAAATTGACTAAAGGGAGGACCGGCTGGCGGACCACGTCATCAGTGAAGATTATATCATTATTATATTATTGTCTCCGCCAGGCCGAAAGGCATGGCCCGAGACTATGTTTTGCACCCTGTCTGTCCGTCTGTGTGTCCGTCTGTAAATCGGTAGGCCTAACACATTAACTCTGATTTCAAGCATATAGATGAGGAATTAGCATTTGATTATGATGGATGGATGATTATGTGAGTCGCAACACATAATCAGACACAACATAAAAACAGACATTCATCCTTAACAAATGAAAAGTATTAACAAGATAGAGCTTATCACTAAATAATAAACACATTGGAACAAAGGCTCTTTCCCCCCCCCATTTTCTGAAAAGTATGTGGCTTCCAGCTGACAGTGATGATACATCTTCTGTGTCTTCTCGTCTCTCCCCTCCCTCCTCCCTTTCTCAACCCTATGCTGGGGGGGGGGGGGGGGGGGGGCATACAATGGCTTTTTAAGTTCAGACTTCCATTTTGTTATTTTGCTCTAATGCATCCTGCTTGTCTTTCTTTCTTTTTTTTGACTACTATCAAATTAGCTCCTGGGAGGTACTATGCTTGAGGCCCTGAGCAGGAATGAGAGGTCTGGCTGTATTCCAGCAAAAGAAAAGAAAAACGCAGCTGTCGCCAGCCCATTGTATGCAGACTATGCACTGTTATGCTTCTATCGGGAATAGCAGAGTGCTGCCAGGTTGTATGCGACAGGAGAAGATGGGCCGAGCTTATCTGCAATCTGCCGTCACACACAGCAACGTTTCTTTGCTCGGCTTGGAAGTTGAGATGGAAGTCAGCTGAGGGAGGTCGATTCTCTCTACTTTGTCAGTTATCCTTCATAGGGCTTATACGGCTGCTTGAGTGACATTGAGCAAATCTCCAAACCCTAGCAGGAGTCTCATAGCTAATATCTTGCTGTACTCAGGCATGGAGCACGGTAGTCAAAGATCAGTGGTTCTCAAACTTTTTCATGTCAAGGATCCCCAAATTCATATTATGTTGTTAAAACATTTCAAGATCATTATTCCAAATTCTTCAACATTTGTCAAAAGCAGCCGATCTACAAGCTTCATTGCATTGCACATTGCAACGTGTTGTGAGTTTGTAGATCGGCTATTTTCTAATATCCTAAGTACAAAATAGGGTTGAAGTGGTTAACCCATTAAGACCGGGAAAGCAACCACTTTAACCATTATTTCACACTTTGGCTATTCAAATATAGCAGATATACAAGCTCATAGCATTGCACTCGGTGCCGTGCTATGAGCTTGTATATCTGCTATTTTTTAATAGCCAAAGAAATCCAAAGTGACACAGATGCGTTCCATAATTTGGTTGGGACCCCTGGAATCCCCTGAAGGACTCCTGGGAGTCCCCAGACCCCACTTTGAGAACCCCTGGCCAAGATGACAAAACAATGGCAAAAACTATGTAATAAAAGGATGAGCTGGCAGCACACTAAAGATTCTCTCTTCTTTTTTATTATTGATTATCACAGAGCTTTCAGACTTCTGTCCTTTTTATGAAAGGTCTTGCTAATAATTCCAGTAAATGACACTGACAGAGTACAATGTGTCTTGACTAGCCCATTTAGACCGGGGAAGCATCTGTGTCATTTTTAAATGTCTTTGGGCTATTCAAACCGAGTGCCGCGCTATGAGCTTGTAGATCTGCTATTTTTGAAAAATCGTGAAAATATATTAACATATTTTTTAACATTTGTAACTCAAATCTTTGCTTCTGGGGGATTCTACAAAATGTCTTCTATCCTAGTTTAAAAAATATGTATATGTTGCTATAATCAGTGGTTCTCAAACTTTTTCATGTCAAGGACCCCCAAAATTATATGAATCTTGGCCGTGGACCCCCATCTCAAAATATTTTGTTCCAGGAACCCCCCTGAAGTTGTAACAGAGTTAAAAATGTGCGCTACAGAAAAAAAAGATTTTCACGATTTTTCCAAAAAAAATAGCAGATCTACAAGCTCTGAAAGATATTTTAGCACAAAGATATTTTTTGAATAGCCCAAATAAATCTAAAAATGACACACAGAATGCATTCCAGGTCTTAATGGACTAGAGTTCAGCAGGAAAATGTCTCCCTCGTGTATTCTCCCCCCCCCCCCCCCTCCATTTACTTATTTCTTTTTTTTTTTTTACCTTCCAATCCCTCTGCTTTGATGTGATGTGATGTGAAATGAAATCGACTGATGCGGTCACGATTAGTGGGTGGAAATCAGCTCTTGCCTGTCAATCATCTTCTGCTGTCGTGGCAACCATCAAAGCCCCGGAGAAGTGACAGCCAAGGGCAAAGCATGGTGATAAGACAGAGAGAAGTGTGTGTGCGTGTGCGCGTGCGTGTGCGTGTGTGTGTGTGTGTGTGTGCGCGCGTGCGTTCGTGAGAGAGAATTTGTCAAACGGGGAACAGAGAATGATTAAAAGGAAGAATGTGCAGAGATCTACAGAGATTTTAAAGGAAAAAAAAGCAGGAGAGAAGCTGAAGTGAAAAAGAATGAATGAATGGTAACTGATAAATCCTATACTGTATGTGTAGTACCAATAATAATTACAGTACACCACCATTTTAGCTGACTGGTGTGTGGTGTCCCCCTTTGATTCTGGCAGAGCGACGAGAGAAGAGCACTCCTCGTGTCTCTGCCAGGCAACAGACGGTGCACGTTTGTGTGCCCCATATGGGCAGAAGTATATTTACTTACTGATGGGGAAAAGTGGAAGCAGTTTTGGAGACACGCTCGCAACATGCGATTCCTATTTGGGTATGATAGGATGTTGCATTCATGATGTATGGCGGTTTGTGTAAGAAGAAAATAAAATAAGAAATGTTTCTTAAATTACAGGCTAAACCATGTTTTACCGTCAATGTCACATGACATTTGTGCCTAATTTGGTGGTGGTGTGGGGGGGGGGGGGGGGGTATCTAGTTTTGCCAACAAACACTAAATTGCTTTTGCCGCTACGCTGTTTAGAGGCCCCTTTGGGGCAGCTCTGATCAGTTCATGATTCGCACCATTTTTTGAGAAACAGACCCCTTCCACAAACTACAATCCTAGCCAATCGAAGTGGAATAGGAAACATTTTACTGACACATCTTGATCATATGACTGTGTACGTATGTACCAATATGCATGACTTTTGGACAAAATCTGTAAGAAGTGTAGCAAAAATTGTGTTTTGAGGAAAAAAAGTAAATTAAAAAAAAATGTAGTCGGGCAGAAATGGGCAGGTCGATATTGGGACTTGCATCATGATCCAAGGAATCCTGCGGTTTGAGAGTTAAAGGCCAAAACGTTAGGTGGGCTGGTATAGATTCCCAAGAGGCCGAAAAATTGGGGTGAAGGTTTTCTTTTGCCTACTGAGTGTGTGTGTGAAAAGTCTGACGGCGATCAGGCCAGCTGTGACGGAGATTACAGTAGCTGTTCAAAAACAGACAGACAGAAAGAGAGAGACGCGCACGCACGCGCGCACACACACACACACACACACACACACACACACACACACACACACACACACACACACACACACACACACACACACACACACACACACACACACACACACACACACACACACACACACACACACACACACACACACACACACACACACACACCTGGAGGAGACCATAACAAAAAATTTGACCCCCTGGTCAAGCATATTACATATATTACTCTAGGGTTAGTTGCCGAAAGGCATGGCGAGAGAGTATGTTTTGCACCCTTTCCGTCCGTCCGTGTGTGTGTCCGTGTGTGTGTCTGTGTGTCCGTCCGTCTGTGAACAGCTAATCTCCCGCAACGTTGGCTTGATGCCAGTGAAACTGTGCACACACACTCCCTGGATGCCAATTCAGAACCTCTGCCCCACATTTTTCACATGGGCCTGTTATAGCACCAGCAGGACGCCGCT
>NC_139939.1:48196319-48261319 GCF_963454915.1 Gymnoscopelus microlampas | reverse complement strand
AGTCCGCGGCCAAATACATATCATTTTGGGGGTCCTTGACATGAAAAAGTTTGAGAACCACTGACTTAGAGTACACTAGAGACATTTTCCTTCCGATTGTGAAGTCAACCATTTCAGCACAAAGATTGAAGATAGATGGACAGAATGAGATGAGGAGGATTTGGAAGTTGCAAGTATTTTTTCTCTCGCTCTCACTGCACGCGCGTGTGTGAGTGAGTGTGCGCTTGCGTGCGTGGGTGCACGTACATAGAGTGTCATCCAGAAAAACTGGCATCCTTGGTAAAGATTCGGTAAAAAGATTTGTGGAGATGTTTTTCTTCCTCTCACTCTCTCTCTCTGTGTCTATGTCTATGTCTATGTCTATGTCTGTGTCTGTGTCTGTGTGTGCGCGCGCACGTACGTGAAAGAGAGAGAACAATCAACCTAAGTAATGTGGAATATTTTGTATCCAAAATCTCTTGAAAATCTGCGGCGTCTAATGGGCAATTATGTTAGTCTGAAGTACACCAGCAAAGTTTGCGGCCAAATACATATCATTTGGGGGGTCCTTGACATGAAAAAGTTTGAGAACCACTGGCTTAGAGTACACTAGAGACAAATGATTTGGTTTTCTTTCCTCAGCAACAACATAGCACAATGACCCTCTCAATGCTTTGCAGTTTATACAGTAGCAGCACAGTGTCCAAACCAGGTTGCGCAGTGATGCAACCTGTCACAACGCCCTCAGTTCCCTCTCTAGAAGGCCCCGTCGGACCTTGGGCCCCATGCCAAATGTCACCTGAGATGAAAGAGGTACTGCTGTGTGTCTGCCTCTCCATAAACTTGATTTGTGTGTGCGTGCGAGTGCATGTATATCACTACAGTACATGAGTCATTGAGCAGAACACTGAAGATGTACACATCACTCATTGCATGTTTTTCTTTTCTGGATAAGAATGAAATTATATTTGATAATAAAATATGAGGTCTTCACAACCTACAGGTAAGCAGACATCTAAATTAAATCTGGTGGTAATTACCAGCAAATGTGTCAGCAGGAGGTGTCTGCACACTTGTTAAAGAGACATTATAACAGCAAGGAGAAAGTCCCCATTGTCTTCTGCTCAGCGAGGTACAGTATGCTTTCAATGAAAAGTGCTTTGTTTTGTGTGTGACGCCAACGTCTCACACAAACACGAAAGACGAGGAATGTGCCCAATTGCCTGCAGGACGGGCGTCGGATAAATCGCAATGAAAGCAATCCAGGAACCACTTTCCTCATGAATGGTCAGGTTCCTTTATTTGTCCATTGTTATTGCATTTCAAACTTTTAGCTGTGGCGCTATGGTGGCCTTGACAAAGAAGGATATAGGCACAGATGGATTGCTTGGCATCTGGGCCACAAATTAGATTTCATATCCCGATCCCATTTTCCCTCCGATTGTGAAGTCAACCATTTCAGCACAAAGATTGAAGATAGATGGACAGAATGAGATGAGGAGGATTTGGAAGTTGCAAGTATTTTTTCTCTCGCTCTCACTGCACGCGCGTGTGTGAGTGAGTGTGCGCTTGCGTGCGTGGGTGCACACGTACATGATTACATAGAATGTCATCCAGAAAAACTGGCATCCTTGGTAAAGATTCGGTAAAAAGATTTGCGGAGATGTTTTTCTTCCTCTCACTCTCTCTCTCTGTGTGGTGTGTGTGTGTGTGTGTGTGTGTGTGTGTGTGTGTGTGTGTGTGTGTGTGTGTGTGTGTGTGTGTGTGTGTGTGTGTGTGTGTGTGTGTGTGTGTGTGTGTGTGTGTGTGTGTGTGCGCGCACGTGCGTGTGTGAGTGCGTGCGTGCGTGCGTGCGTGAGAAAGAGAGAGAACAATCAACCTAAGTAATGTGGAATATTTTGTATCCAAAATCCCTTGAAATTCTGCATTGCATCTGGGGCGTCTAATGGGCAATTATGTTAGTCTGAAGTACACCAGCAAAGTTTCTCTTGAGAAAAATGTCACTGAAATTCATTAGAAGAAGTGTTTCAAATATTATTAGCATATAAGTCACTAACTCCGTATGTCTTCCTCCAGCTAGACTTTACCTCTTAAATGGTCTGAAATGGATCTCAGTGGACTCATAATAAGAAACTGCTCATGAGTGTTCCTTTTCTGTGTGGGAGACATCTTTGTCTGATGGAGCATATTAGGTATTTAGCTGATGCTCTTATCCCCAGAAAGCACGGACAAGGCATCAGTTCCAAGTACAACCACACTACAAGAAACTAATGGAAAGTGTGTAAGGCTTATTCATATGCAGGCTCTCAGACAGGGAGCAGAACTGCCTATGAATTGTCCTTTACCTTATTTTTATCGGTACAAAGACACAGTTGGTTACATTAATGGTACTGAGACAACCTGCAGGTTAATGGAAAAAAAGGCAGAAGAATTGTACTGAGGGACATTGGTAGCACTGTGCAAATCCCTCCAAGCTCCCCGTAGCTTGACATTTCATCAGTCAAGCATGCACTCAACTGATTTTATAGCCATAGCAAGTAATATCAAAAGCTGTTCCATTCCACAAAACACTCAAATGAATGTGATGTTCAAGCCTGGTTGTACCGAAACTAGGTGTAACAAATACCTTGGTTGTGGCTTAGTGCTTGGCACTTTGTGTGGACGCCATCCATCATGTATGTTTTCATCTTCACATCATTTCATTTTGGACCCATTTTTACAAAAGCCTGGCCCTTAACCTAGACCACTAAAAGCAGAGCTCAATTTCCTGTTGCCTGGCTCAGATAGCCCCCCCCCCCCCAAGAAATGTTATGCATTTTCTGGTTGCTTTCTAGAGTATGTCCAAGCTGCCTCCCACTTCTAAATTCTGAGCATTTGACATAGCATTTGCCATAGTTAACCACAAGCGTATGCTGGACAATGGACACCCTTACTGTCCTTTGCGTTACTGGGAACGTACTCTGTTGTTCTCCTCCTCCAGCGTAATGTGTCTGACCTCCAAAGTTTCGTGGAAAGATTTTTACACTTCTTAAGCCGACACTCACTTTTCAGGTGACACACACAACTGTTTCTCTCCTTCTCCTTCAAGTCAATGCCTGTCTGATATTTCACAGTGGATCTCTTCCCACCATCAGTCCCTTTCCATTTTCAGTTACTGTATTAATTGTATTTTTAGTCACTTGTTCACACATGCAATACATGTTATTAAGATACATATATAGGGTACTGTTCGCTTCACCTGAATTAAATTATGTTCTTGTCTAGCTAGTCTGCAATCTCTGCAGTATACTGTGCACCTGCTTGTGTATGGGTGAGACATTATAGGTACAGCAAGGAAGGGTGGTACAAAAATAATGCAACCAACAAAATGTAAAAACAAATTTGCATATGGAAACTGATTTATCAAACACATTATGTATTATTTATAAACCATAATACTTCCACAGATTTTCTGTTTAACACATCGGGTGCCAGAGGTTTATTAAAATATTATACGTTCAGTGCCTGCATTTCTTCCATCCACTTACGTTGATACGTTTCGTGCTGTAGAAGCCCCGACGCGGAAGTGCATGTAAACAAAGCGTGCGTGCGAGACGGCGGAGGGTCCTGAGTCCCGACTAACGCCTGGAACAATAATATTTCTAACGCGATCCTCCATTGCAGAGTGATCGCCGATCGAAAACGGCTCACTTCCACCACGTTAAAAGAAATGGAGATATTAAGCTTTTAGTCAAGGAGTTAACATTGGAGCGGCCGACCGGAAGGATTTTTGACATGGATCCACACCCGGCCTCTCCTTCTCAGAGACTCCTTGGATGATCCCAAAGTTTCGTTAGAGTGCCCCACGTAGGCCCCACGTATAAAAATAAAATTGGGTCAAAAACGGTGCGGACCGTTTTCGGCACTCCCCGCATGGATTCTCAAAAACGGTCCGGACCGTTTTTGGCACATAATGTGTTAACACAATATAAATATGTGTTAGAATTCTTGCTGGAAGCCATCATTATACATGAGGGATGGAAGCTGAGCAGGCCCAAACAAAAGCGAGTGGACAGTAGTCAATATTTAGTTTTTCAATCTAATAAAGCACCTTAATCTGTGTTAATCAATACCGTATCAATTAGATGCAGTTTTCTTTCCAACTTCAAATTGATGCCTCTGTGTGTTATTCAGAAGGGTAATACTCACCCTTCTGTTAGGTTCCCATCTCTGAAACAAATGAACTACGTTATTAGAGATGACATTTTTAAGCTATGAAGATTGGATGCCACAAATCTGACATCAGTTCCTAATGCCTTGTTGCATCCATTGAATCTCATTTGTCACATCATATCCACATGTAATCCCCCCAACTGGCTGAGATAATGCCATCTTGAATTGAGAGTGAACAGGATCTGAATGACCAAGAGAATACAGGGATGTGACAACTGGCAGGGATCTTGACTGCTGAGCAGTGTTGGGAGTGGACTAACGCATTACTAAGTAACACGTTACAGTAATCCCACTATTTTTGTGATAACTATTGGGTAACAATATTTCGAATCCAGTTACTGAAAATGTAACTAGGCTTGTTATTCGTTACAAAAAATGGCAGCCTGTGCAAAATGTAACGTACGTCCCCGATCCATCTGCCATCTGCTCCAGTCAGAACTAAACCGACTGGTTTCAAAGTATTTTGTTGTTGTTGAAAACATGATGAGTTGAGTCTGGCGTGTGTACTACAAATTTTCATCACAGCCACAGCAACACAAAAATACATATTGAAGCAAAAAAGGTTACTTTAGTAATTAGTTACTTGTATAATGCAGTAACCAAATTAGTAACTAAGTTACTTTTAGAGAACAGTAACTAGTAACTCTAACTAGTTACTAATTTAAAGTAACTTGCCCAACACTGCTGCTGAGCACATTTCCTAAGCTCTCAAAATAAGCTATTTCTATTATAGTAATACAACAGTGTGTTAGTCAATAGGTGTTATGTGAATGCAGGTATGATATGACCCAAAGGCAATGGAATTTCAAACTAGAAAAAGTGCTCCTCGGACCACAGGTCTCCGCCAGGTCAGGTAGGCTATTGTGGCCTCCTGGTGGCGCTATAATAGGCCAACGTGAAAAGGGTGCCATTTCTTCTTAGGCCTTGCACGACAATCGGCCTCTGACTGCATTCATGATTTGAGGCATTTTGTTAAAAACATGTTTTTCGCTAAATTAGACCTGTTCGTGGCGCTATAACAGGCCAATGTTAAAAGGGTGGCATTTGTTCCTCAACATAGTGTGAATGTGCGTAAAACGTTTGAGCACAATTGGACGGTGAGTTCATGATTTGCGGAATTTTGTTCAAAACAAGCCAATAATGCAAACTTTAGATGTCAATCTTAGCAAATCAGTAAAGAATATGTAAAATCAAACACATCCGTCGTGATCACATGACTATAGAGATCATGTGTACCGATTTCAGTGAAATTTCGATAAAATTGGAAGGAGTAGTATAAAATAATGTGTTTTACATAAGTCGGCCTCCTGGTGGCGCTATAAAAGGCAGATGTGAAAAATGCAGGGCAAAGGTTCTTCCTTGACCTCTAGGGAGTGTGCATACAAAGTTTTACACAGATCGGTGCAATTATAGGTAAAAACACAAATCGGCCTGTTATAGCGCCACCATGAGGTTGATTTGAACATTTTCAAATGGTAGTTCTTCCTCGGCCTAATGGGAATGAGCGTGCAAAATTTCACGGAAATTGCATGCTGTGTTCATGATTTGAGGCATTTCGTTCAAAACGGAGCACTCCTGCAAACTTTGGAAGACATTTTTAGCCAATCAGGATGGAATATGAGAAATCTGAAATACCCGCTTCGTTTAATGACTATAGAGATACTGTGTACCGATTTGCGTGACGTTTGGACAAATTCTGTAGGAGTACTGTCAAAAAAGGTGTTTTGCCAAAAGCGGCCTCCTGGTGGCGCTATAACAAGCCCATGTGAAAATTTTGGGGCAGAGGGTATGAATTGGCATCCAGGGAGTGTGTGTGCACAGTTTCGCCACGATCAAGCCAACGGTGCCAGAGATTAGCTGTCCACAGACGGACGGACAGACAGACAGACGGACAGACGGACGGACGGAGGGTAAAACATACTCTCTCGCCATGCCTTTCGGCCTGGCGGAGACAATAACATTATAGGGTGCTACTCTGCCAAACTTATTTCTGGCTTAAGCTTCTAAAATCAGAGAACTTGGATGATTTTACCTCGGTTTTGTGGTTTATTTTCTATTATTTGGACTTGACAAAGGACGCAAGGAAGAAAAGAGATATTCCAAGATAAAATGATGTGAAAAGCATTATGGAGAACTGAATTAAACGGTATAATATGGAAGTGACAATAAACTGATCTTTTGATCTCTTCTCAAAATGACAGCCACCCAAAACAGGCTCCAAGCTGGTCAAATAAGTAGTACGGTGAGTAAAGTGTGCAGATACATGTGATATAGATACCAAGAGAGAGTAGATAGTTACAGATACAGAAGAGACAATACATACAGTAGATGCAGTAATGGTTGAGCAGATATACTGGCTTGGAGCGATATACAGTAACAAACCAAACCACCCACCAGGAATGCTTGCCAAACACTATCTCAAACCACACACACACACACACACACACACACACACACACCCACACACACACACACACACACACACACACACACACACACACACACACACACACACACACACACACACACACACACACACACACACACACACACACACACACACACACACACACACACACACACACACACACACACACACACACACACACTCTTCACATTAAATATTATTGAAGATCAGATCCCCAGCTATTCTCATTTTGTAGCACTCGTAGCTGTTTAATGGTCTCTCTTAATGGCCTCAGGTGAAGCTGGATCCCTATAGTGAACGCCACCGGGTTTTGGAGGGAAGGGAACATGACAATAACTAATGGCCCCAAATTGTTTCAGTCATTATAAAAACGAGTGAAAATGTCAGACGCATATGCATGGCATGGTTTGATCTTCTCTTTTATCAGTTAAAAAAAAAGATAACGGAAATATGTATGTATATTGCATGTGTTTTAGATCTTGTCTTAACAGGTCTGACTAATCTTGAGACAGAAAAATGATCTTATTTGAGGCTTGAGGGCCACTGACTGTGTGTGCGCGTGCGTGCGTGCGTGCGTTCGTTCGTTCCTGCACTGGATTTTCATTTGTCGTTTTCATTACAGTGAAGAGGTACCGTTGGTTCATGTACAGTAATAAGACAAGATACAAGACTTATAGAGAGAGTTATATTCATTACTGCATGGTTTTGCCCCCAAACTGTTTGGACCACAATGAAAGGAAGGAAGGAAGGAAGGAAGGAAGGAAGGGAAGAAAGAAAGAAAGAGAGTCAGTCAGTCAGTTTTAAAATAGGTAAAATAGATGATATACAACTCACAATGTGTCACATAGCGACTAATCTCTCAAGAACAGATTATGCTCTCCGCTTGAATCTGTCGGGGGGGTTCGTCATATCGCGTACGCACTGGCCTACAAGTGGGCGTGCCTTCAGATCAGGAAGCAGGCCGCGCTTTACCCAATCAAATGTAGTGGCCGGGATTTACGTGTGTGCCGATCCTTCCCCACTGGAAACAAAAAGAAACAAACTAATTTAACGATAGCGTCCTCGGAGCAGACAAAACCACGGAAAGATATTCACATTTTAACTTCCACTTTCATCATAGAAACACGTGGGCTTATAACCAAAACGATCCATGTTCTCTGGGAGAAGTGGTGTTAGTGTTCCGTGTAGAAATATTGTTAGTGGGAATGAAAACATAGTCGCACCACCGGAAGTGAAAGGCTGAAGGCAGACCAAAACCCCGGTTTCCCTGCGCACGGGTGCTCCATCGAGCTCCCCCCAGAGCTAAGTGAGAGAGTAAAAAACAGCAGAGGGCGCTGTTTTTCCTTTTTTATTTGGCTATGGGTTCCCAGATTGCATAGCGACTAGTTTTGAGCCAGTAGATGTGCTATCTGCACTACTTTTGTATAACACTTGTATGGTGAAGAAGGGCATTACTTTACAGGGGAAAAAAAGAACAAAGACATAAAAAGTTTCTGCCCCGACAGCAACGTTTTGTAACTACCATGAAAAATTGCAGCACAGTGAGCGTTCTGCTGCTCTCTCCTCTTGAATGGAAGGAAGGTCAACACTGGATGGGTTCATCAATGAACTGTCTGAATTCATGTTGACTGTTTGTTTGTTTGTTTGTTTGTTTGATGTTGTTTGGCCTCAACATCACATTCTAAAGGCAATGGCAATTGCAACTACAACCAAACAAAAAAAACACACAAACTGTTTCAACACTACAACAAAACCACAGCCCTTACAATCCCCAAATAACCCTTACTTAAAGGGATATTTCACTTTCAAACATTCATTTTAAGGCCAACTCAGGTTTTGTGAGCACCCCAGACAGTTGCTTGATTCAGTATTTAGATATTTGATATTCAATTTATTTTAGTTTTTACCAAGGACTTCACCGGCCATTTAAGCCTCATGGCCGTCTGTTTTAATGTGTTTACATTCAGTAATGAATGGGGTTCAATTCTTATACATCGCTATTGTTGTCATACAAACAGAATTTAGATCACAGCTTTGCACACTTTGTATATCCTGAGTGGTCACGAAAACCTCTTGTGTGGTGTAAAGGTAATGGAGACTGACATATTGAGTCCATTGTCATAGGTATCGTGTAGAGATCCTGACATTGCTCTGAGCAACAATACAGCCCACGGTCTCATGCTGGCCTGTGGAGTATTTCCTGAATGGAATGACACTCCTGTGTCTGTTTACCATTACCTCCCATTCATTCTCTCTCGCTTCTATTTTATCACATTGGAGTCCAGATTGACAGGTGTACAGTATGTGTGTGTGCTTGAGTGTGTGCGTGTGCGTGTGAGTGTGCGTGTGCGTGTGCGTGTGCGTGTGCGTGTGTGTGTGTGTGTGTGCGCATGCGTGCGTGCATGCGTGCGTGCGTGCACTGTAGCCTACTGGCCGGGTACAGTAAGTGGAAATGGTAGGCTGCCGTCACGGTGTCTTGGTTTTGATTGTCATACAATAAATTACAGATCACAAAAGGCATCACATGACAGCGCGTGTTCGGCATTGATTCTTCCACCAATGCCAAGACGGTAGCTCTTTGTAGCACTGTTTTTATGTCCTCTTAAATTCTGTGTCCTCCAATATCACGGCCATCTCATCTCGTATACCCTGTACCTCCGACCTTTGTGTCAAATAATAAACCATATCCTATATTAAAATTGGCTAATGGGCGGGCGGGCGGGCGGACCGACGAACAGACCACGTCTTCACGCTTATGTCACTATGACTCAGCCGTAACCAGGGCTTAATTTGTGCCCCCGAGTGCCTGCTGCACTCGGGGAAATATAGAAATTGTTCTGTCACCTCAAATGCACATAGTTAATAAAACATCAACTGATGCACAAACTTGGACACATCAGTGTTGCAACAGACACCCTCCTCCAGGCGACCCGACCGAGGCTGATCAGACCCCGGCCTGTGTCCAAGTGGCATGCTACTGCCCCCACTGTCTCTTGGGGGTTAGAGACAGTGCTAAAAAGGGGTTAGTTAGGGTTAGCCTGGCACTAGCAAGACCGACAACGCGGATCCACTCACACGTGGCAGTATGTGAGTGAATCCACGCCATCAGTCCGGCCAATGCCAGGCCAGGCTAGGTGAGATGTTGCAGCTGGTGTTGGTGTTGGCGACACTAGGAGGCTCTGAGCACTGTGGGTTGCCTCCGGGCCTGGCTCCTCCTTCGTCTGACCAGAAGTAGGGGATTTTCTGTGCGTTGCGTCGTCGTTGCTGCTGGGCAAGAACATCTCATGCTGCCTTGATGGATACCGCAAATAACGCATCATTTGCCCATATATGGAGATCTCTGTATCTGTCTGTCTACCTCCTGCATGTGTCCCTTTTATGTCCCTTTAATTTTACTTTTTGGCTATTTTGCTAATCGTACTACCTTTACTTTTTGGATGCGCTGTGGGGAAAAATGTAATCATCGGTGACTTTCGCCGGACCCAACTTCCGCCGGGGCTCGACCCAGCGGAACCTCATCTCGGAGCTATCGTGGAGAGTGAGGTTCCAAAAGGGGCTAGTTTTGGTACAGCCACGCTGGTGCACCGCTCATGCACGTTGGACAAAACTTAAAGCCGGCCGGACCAACGTTAATGTACGTAGAGCCGCATTTTCAAACTGTCGACTCTGTAGTTTTTCATGGTGATTTGTTGTGATTCCCTCATCTTGCAGCGCATCCGACCAGCTACTATCAGCATGTGGGCTAAGCTCCTTCTGTTTACTATGTGTGTGTGTGTGTGTGTGTGTGTGTGTGTGTGTGTGTGTGTGTGTGTGTGTGTGTGTGTGTGTGTGTGTGTGTGTGTGTGTGTGTGTGTGTGTGTGATGACCTAGGTGAAGAGTGAAGAGCTATAGTCTTTATATGCAAAGCAGGGGTAGGTCCCGAGGTGCAGGCAGATAGAGTAACAAAGAATTAAACCAGCAACTATACACAAATCCATCTGTTGGTGTCACGGTGCGCTACGTAGATTTGTTCTGCGCGACACAGTCTCTAAGCTGTGTGCACGGGCGCACAATATAGGGGGAACATTGCATCCCACATTTGATTTTCTGCACAGATGGGGGAAGTTTTCGTACAGCTCGCCAAGCCCCAGCATTGTGTGCCTTGCCTGAAGGGGATTCAAAAATAGAATCCTTGTATCATTTATGTGACATGTTACCTTTGCAGTGCCAAATGCTATCTTTAGAAGGGAAATGAAATATACTTAGCATAAACTGTAAATATTTTAGACTTCGGAGGCCCATCCGCCTGCTCTTTGGCACACTTTTCAAAAATAGCACCACGTCTGCAAACAATAAATAATTGAGTGGCACGTTTAAAAGCCCATACATGCATGTTTCAGCAGTCTTGTTCAAAAGCTACAGCCAGAGGCTAGGGGTAACTACTTATACTATAACATGGTTCGGAGCCTCTGGAAGTCACTGACTATACGGGCCTCGTTGGCCCGTCGATAAGACTCACCACTTACAATAATAACCCTTTTTATGTAATGTAGGTGCAAGGTGTAACTTTAGGAAACTACAGCCATTTCAGCTACTTCGTTTGCTGTCAGAGCAATTTTACAATATACGTTGATTAATGGTTGGACATTAAAATCAACAGTCAATGATACAGACAAATAGATAAATAAAACTACTTCTACTACTACTACTACAACAAATAATAATACATGAATAATAATAACAATGTATCCAACATCTGTCAACCTCGTACCAGCTCACAACCCCACCCTACTCCACCTATCACACAGACCCCACTCTCCCTCCAGACCCTTCTCCCCATTCACACAGCACCTCAAATTTCTCTCAATATTCCGTAAGGTCAACATCTCATCCACTGATCAATAACAAAAAGTGCTCTACAGATGTCATCAGGAAACATGCATTGTAGAAGGCACCGTGAAAGATTGAAAAGCTTAAGGCGTTTCCCTTCAGATGATTGAAGAAAATCCATGTACCTCGAAGGTTTTGGTCGAAAGTTTGTTTACCTTAAAATTAACGTTGGGAGCATGTAAAACAGTTTGCTGTTCTTCATAGTTCTGTGCATTTAGCCTCCATTTTGTCACTGGCTTGCATTTGCTTCGAAAGAGCTCAGCTCAGGCAATGTCTGTCTGTGACCCTTCTCTGGACAAAGTCCAATTTCACTTCGAGTGATGTTATTATGGCCACTTTGAATTCCATATAGCTGCTTTGTTCCCTCAAGTGATATTATTATCTCCACCAGGCAGAGATTTTGTTTTCGCCCGTTTGTCTGCATGTGTGTTTGAGTGTCTGTCTGTGCACAGCTATTCACAGAAACTTGCTGAACCAATCAGCATCAAACTTGTCATGCACACTGCCAGTATGCCAAGGAAAACACTTTTTTTTAAAAATCTGCCTCATGGTGGCGCTATAGAAGGATGCTTTACGTTTTAGCCTATCACTCTTAAACTGTAAGTCGTACCGTAAAAATGCAAACAAACTCACACAAATCACTACGCAATATCTATGGAGTAATGTGATGAACATGTATCATTCAGATTTTTCATATTCCATTCTGAGTGCCTTCCATAGTTTGTGAGAGGGGCCTTAGGGAATGCATCATCTAATTGACCCCAAATTTGAATCACACAGTGAGATGCCTGTAAACAGTGCAGAGCCAAAAGCAATTTCACCTAAGACCGAGGGGACACCCTAGGAGTCCTATCAAAACGAATAGAGAGATTTAATATGGAGCAACCAGATCAAGGATTATCAGCATAATACACCTCCAAATCTTTGTTATGACTCTCACTGTAAGTGTCAAGACCAAAAGAGCCATAAAATGTGTGATAGAACATTTTACTGTGCAAGACACTATACCACTGACTACCCCTCAACAAACTGGCCAGTGGTCTTGTTAGCGTGAGACCAACTAGTAATGCAATAAGACCTATCAGTGTGTGTTAAAGCATGTACAGTGGCTGGTTGCCAAGAGGTCGACATGGATTTTTTCTTAAATTGGCTTGAATTTAACCCCGTCTTAAATCCATGAAAATGTATGACACCGCGCCCCTCTCTATCCTTGATTTAAAATGTGCTATGAAAACGTGATTGGCTGTTTCTGTTGAATGGTTATACCTAAAGCCAGATTGCATAGGTTGCAAAGGTAAGGGACTTTTGTTCTGGTAGGAAATGAGTTGTTCTCTTGACACCCCCTTATCAACTACCTTTGGGGGGACAGTATTGATGGTAGAGCTTAAGATCTCTGCCCGAACATGATATGGGTTTGGGTCGGGTCTGTCTTTATTGCCGACATATCGTGCTCATGTGGGGTTCGGGCTTTACATTTATATGCAGCCGACGTCAGTAAACTGTGTGCGGCAGCCAGCGCAGCACGTGCCACTTGTTTTATGTTAATATTATAGATTCCGTGGCAGCCAGCAGCATTGGATATAATTCATATGTTGGATGATGATGAATCCAGCAGGATAAAGTTTGCGGCTATTGACAGAGTAAATGGAGTTCAGCTGTCACGGCAGCAAAGTGAGCGCACCTCCTTGACACATCAAAGCATGCTGTGCCAATCTCCCACGTTTGAATGAAGCGCTTGCATAACTAATTAATGTGTGCCGACGGTCATTTTGAAATACAAAATGAGCATAACACTGCTATTTGGAAAAAAAAACTCCTGTTCTTGAGGAATAACCAATCCTATATACATCATTACAATATAAGATTTAATGAGGAGATAAAAAAAAAGGCTGCTGCTGCTGTTTTGAAAAATTACAGGCTTTTATCAGTTTCGGCCTTAATAAAAGGTTAATATAAGATTTAATGAGGAGATAAAAAAAAGGCTGCTGCTGCTGTTTTGAAAAATGACAGGCTGTTTTAAATTTCGGCCTTAATAAAAGGTTATCGAGGTCGGTCTCAGGCCTGGTAAACCTTTTGCCAGGCTCGGTCCATGTTAAGCTCAACTTTTCCGGCCCAATTAAAGCTCTAATTGATGGGTCTGTAATTATAGACATCCCGTGGGTCAGCTGATTCGAATAAACACAAAGGGCAGGATTTACACAACTGCAACGTGAGTCATTGTTGGTGTGTGGGTGCTTTTTACATCATCACTGACCTTAACCAGTGTGGTAAAGTACAAGCCCTCGTTCATTTGTCCTTGCCATGGGGAAATGATCGGAAACATGCAACGCAAGCCTCACGCCCCATGTGGGATTGGCACATTGCATTATGGGTAACCTGCCACATAAATTCCATCAGTCAGCATCACCGGTGCCTGCTCCCGTTGATTAATTCATTCATTTATTCAAATTAGCCTACGTCCATTCAAAGCTGCTTGTAATCTATGTAACGTGCATTCCTTCTTAATGAGAACCGGGTCGTTGGAGAAGCCAGGGAAAGTGGAGGTCTGTCATTAATGAACAAAATGTCATAGGTAAACACCGTGAAGATTTTATTTATTTATGCAGACTGAGCCAAGGTAGGGCTCGATAAGCATTATGCTTCTCCCTGTCCCCTTTTTTGGCATCTTGGACACTTTATTATGACAAATGGACTCGACAACTTGTATCATGGACTTTTGAGATTGTGACTTGTTCTAAATTGCACTATTGTACACTACACAGACATGTTTTTGTTTGTCCAAAAAATGCTGAAAATAAACTGAACTGAACTGAGCTGCACTGAAAATGTCATAGGAATGCACAGCAGACAGACATTTTGATCACAAGGCAGTGTTCATTTTGGCAGCTAATTTAGATTTGGTCTTTGTCTTACTCTTTCGGACAAAAATACTTATTAGTTTTAGTCAAATTTAGTCATTTCTATCCTCATTTCTATTTTAGTTTAGTATTAGTCAACGGACACTCTAAAGGTTTTAGTCTAGTCATTAGTTTTAGTCAAATAAATACAATAATGTCTTTAAACCAATTCAATTAGGCCAATACAGGTAGGTATTGGATTTAAGATATAAATAACAGTATTATCATAAAATATATCACATTTTGAAGATTCAAATTATGGGATGACACAATACAACTACTTATGCACATCATCATGTGTTACAACATTTTCACAAAATACTGCATGTACAATAGAATCCTACTAACAAATCAAAACAAAAAAAAACGTCTCAGCTTATTAACCACGTGACTGGTACCCTGCATTTTTAGCCATGTGATCTTTCTAAGCGATAGCAAAAATTATAATGTACCTATACTGTACTGTATTGTTTTGGATGAAACATACACTATAGACACAAACAGCCAAGGATTTCCTCTCAACATCACCGTCAATACGGAAGACATACTGTAGACGTATACCACGCAACGCAAACAACCCAACAACACAGTCCGTAAGTCACTGACGTGCCCTTGGTGAACGTACATTAACCATTTTTATAGAGCTCTATGACAGCAACAGGTCTGAAAAGCTACATTTACCGCATTTGTTTCGGTAAGTGACCCAACAGCCGCATGCACTTACTGTAAACTGTTCTATGTTGCAACTCACTACCTTCAACAGACACAACACAACACAACTGTAGATTCAGATCAGCATTCAATTCCAGAGCCAGAAACAGTTACTGAACATGTTGGGCCATTGGGTCCCAAAATGACAGCAATAACAACAGCTTGAATCACATTAGAATATACATCAGCATACAACACAAGCAGCAGCAGCAGCAGAACAAAAACAAACAAAAAAGGGTTCTCACCTTCAGACGTCTTCTACTTGTGATGGTGATGGCCAGGGTCAAACTTTCCTCCATACATCTGGCTGGCCCGCCAGTATACTTTCCTCCCCTGTTGGGAGCTCCCGGTGTCAATGGCAGTGACCGACCAGCCCCATTCTCCAGGCTGCCATCTTCTCACTCGTCTCAGGTCCCACATCGAAGAGGCCCGGCCTCCGATGGTGGTTTACACAGGGGACAGGTGGTGATTATGTGGTCGGCAGTCCGCTCAAGCTCCCCCACTCGCATGCTGTGCAGTCTGCCAGTTCCCACTTCTTCATAGATGTTTTGAAGCAGCCAACCCCACAGCGGGGTCCATTGCCAACATGTGGGCGCATGCTGACTCCCACTCCTGCTTCTAGGAGGCCGCCATCCATGCCTTTGTTGACAGGTCATTAGGGATATAGGACTGAGCAGCTCTTGTGTCACCTTGTTGTATGGGTGGTGGGACTTGAGTCTGTTCAGAGGCAGTGAACGCTGTCGTAGTGGTGTCATGCAGGATATGCCAGTCATGTTATCGTTTCTGGCTATCCTTGCTAGTACAAGAGTAGCAAGCCTCTCGTCAGAAGCCGGCCGGGGCAATTCCCTCCAAGACTGGGAGGTAGAACACAGGGGTGGGCTTCAGACAACCAGTTATGATCCAGAGAGTTGTTAATGGCAGTATAATCAACCTTTTTGGCATGTGGGCTTCTACACCAGGCTGGGGCATAGTATTCGGCTGCAGCGTGGAGATTCGTCGTTCCTGCTCTTGTACCTGTGTATATGGCTCCTAGGGTCCGGCTGGAGTAGGTTGGGAGCAACACCATAAGCCTTAAGTGTTTGAAAGAAAGAAAGAAAGAAAGAAAGTTAAGTGACCAAGAGTCACATATAATCTTTTTTCACAACAACTCGCTACTTTCTACAGTAGCCGCAACACAACATACAGCCTAGTATACGTATATAGTGCATCCTGTCACAACATGCTACAGTATACGTGTACTAGGCTGTGTATGTTGTTGTTTTTTTTTGTAATTAAAGTATTTATTCTTTTTTCCAACAAATAAACATGACAAAACATAACAGACAAAACCAACAACACAACAGTACAGACAATACAGATAATACAAAAAATAAAAATACAAAAAATAAAAAATAAATAAACATAAAAACAAACAACATAAATTAAATACACCTAACACAGGCAGTCATAACACAACTAGGCTAAGCGGACAACACCCCCTACCTCCCCTTTGTGATTTTTGATTACACATCAATTGCGATCTGTTTCAACATATGATCAATGCAGCAAACCTTTTATGTACAAAAAGAAGTAGTCCCACACTAGATGAAACTTCCCTTTAACATTATTTTTTCTGGCAATCAAGTATTCATAAGAAGCGGTCTCAGTCATAAGTTGGGTCCACTCTGCCAGCCCTGGTGGGCTGTGTATGTTGTGACAGGTACAGTCACTGAACATGATTCATTGCCAGAAAGTCAATGGGGCCGGGGTAAATTTAGTTTGATTTTGGATAGTTGACAGATATTCAACCACAGAGCTACTCAGGGATGTCAAAACAAAGTAGGCTACTCAACTTTATTTGTATAATTTGTATTTTCAATTGCTTTTAAATCAAACTCTAATGTGCAGGTATGTGAGCACACCCTTTAGATTTTTTTTAAATATTGTCAATATTAAAAAATATATATTATTGTAAATGATGTAATAATTACAGCCATAATGGTAGAACTGATATGATAACGCCTAGATTGAGCAGAGTACTTGTTATAACCAGTAGACATAACGTACATACAGTACATACATAATCTAACTTGTCCTTCAATTGTCAAGTGACAAGAGTTGTAAAATCATGCTTCTTCCAACTCAGAAATATTGCTAAAATCGAGTCCTTCTTTTTGTTGTCATTTGCAGACCTTGAAAAAGCAATTAATGCTTTCATTTCATCAAAACAAATAAACAGAATAAACATTTTTCTCTTCCCTACTTATTGACTATCTTGTGGTATGTTGTAACATGCACACATTATAAAATAGCTACAGCTAGAAATCTGACAAGGGTATGCCCTTGACTTAAATTGAGAGATTAAATAGAACTCTAGATGTGCTATTTAGGTTCTAACACTCCAATACCACTTTCAATTAAAAGAAAATCAATGGTTAACAGTTAATTATGAGGTTCCGTTTGGTGCTGTTACACCCCAACAAAACATTGTGTATTTATTCATTTAGGCAATTCAAGTTGCCTAAGCCATTAATACCGGGTCAAGAATCTGTGTCATTTTTAGATTTATTTGGGCTATTCAAAAATAGCAGATCTACAAGCTTGTAGCGGGCACCGAGTGCCACGCTACGAGCTTGTAGATCTGCTATTTTTTTTTAAATCATGAACATTTGTGCAAATCTTTGAATATATATATTTTTAAAGCAAACATTTTTAACTCAAATCTTTGCTTCTGGGGGATTCTACAATTGTCTTCTAAATCCTAACCGCACGCACGCACGCGCACACGCACGCGCACACGCACACGCACACACACACACACACAAACTCACCTGGAGAATAAACACAGTTGAGGAACAGTTTCTCACGAAGAGTCTTTCAACTGTGACTCATTAGTGTTCATTCCCTGTGACAACACTGACACCCTGCTCAACTTCCATGAGGTGGAACGCTACAATTACAAGTTGTTTGTTTCACTCTTTCACTTCCAAACACAACACACTTGTAATGAAGACCTCTCTGACTGTTTCACAGCAGCTGTGGGGGAAGGGGGCGGGGCGACTAGGCGATTTAGGGAGTGTCTACCAATAACTTGCATTCACAGAGAGTCTTCCAGAGAGCATCTGACAATAACACATTATTTTGTGTGTCAATTAGCTGTTTCACTGCGTGTGTGTTTTTTTTTAAGACTATATTGACCTTTTGGCAGTGGTGTAAAGTAACTAGGTACATTTACTACTGTACTTAAGTAGCCTACAATTTTAAGGTATTTTTTACTGGAGTATTTCCAATTTCCAATACTTTTACTTCTACTCCACTACATCTCAGAGGCAAATATTGTACTTTTACTCCACTACAATTATTTGAAAACTTTAGTTACTAGTTACTTTGCAGATATCAATTATTACATTATAAAACATAGATTAACCACTTTAGCATTAATTTATACCTATAGGCTATTTGAAAATAGACGATCTAAGCTTGTAGATCTGCTATTTTTTGTAG
Source organism: Gymnoscopelus microlampas (assembly GCF_963454915.1). NCBI lineage: Eukaryota > Metazoa > Chordata > Actinopteri > Myctophiformes > Myctophidae > Gymnoscopelus > Gymnoscopelus microlampas. The sequence continues at coordinate 48,242,740 of NC_139939.1, read as the reverse complement.
ATTGTGAGCTTGTAGATCTGCTATTTTCAAACAGTTTAGTATTTTACTTTTGGTACTTCATGTACATTTTGATACCAATACTTTCTTCTTTTCTTTCTTTTACTCAAGTCAATTTTGAATTCCGGACATTTGCTTGTAACAGATTACTTCTACATTGCAGTATTGATACCTTTACTTAAGTAAAACATTTGAGTACTTTTTCCACCACTGCCTTTTGAATTTGCCCCCTTGGATGTGGGATATTTCACTTTCACACATGTTTGGGGTCATTTTATCGTCTACTCAGGCTTTTGTGAGCACCCCGGACAGTTTTTTAAGTTGCTTGATTCAGTATTTTGATATTTGACATTCATTTTATCTAGACACGCCCCCTTCCTATACAAACACATTGTAACTTCAAACTCCATTTTAACCATGATAGATTCATCGAAAACACCCGTCCTTGTTCTGGTGACTCATACTGCCCCCCTTCTATGTGAGGGGGCCATGTTTTTTCAGTTACTTTTTTTCTTTCTTCATTTTCCAAATAAATTATAAATCCCAAGTGCAGGTTGCACAAAACTTTCCCAATAAGTCTGTTTTATTTGTTTTGAAAAGCATAGCCTGTGAATGTCATTTATTTATTCATTTATTTATTTATTTTAATACGATTCTGGCAACAGATAGGCTATAATAAAAGGCTTCCATTTTCAAATGTGTCCAGAAAGATTTTTCTGTAGTTTTTAAAATATGTTGATAAGACACACAATCAGCAGTCACACAGCGTTGTAAATATGTTTTCCAATAAATATTCCTATTCAAGGCTGCCAATGTATGCATTTAAATATGCTTTATTTCAACCTTGAAATTGCACTATGAATTATGTGTGTGTAAAACTTTCCCCCATTAAATGGGTTCTTGGTATAAGAAAGTCCTTGCTGTGTGACAAGTGAAATTGGAAGTGATGAAACAACAAAATGAGCAGACGAAATGGAAATGGAGCACTATAAAATTGAAAGTGATCAATTATCTTTGTGCGGTTCTCTCCCCTGATTGGATAAAATTGCTATTCCAACCTGAAAATGTATTTTCTGCTTGCTGTGCCCAAGGTACACAATGGGCACGTCTCAAAATCTCTGTATTCATAGCGAAAATAGGCGATCAACAAGCTCACAATGCGTCACATCATGATGCGTTTCAGATTTTTCTTAACTCTAAGTTAACCACTTGAACCCAGCCCTAGTATGGGAAGAACGTTTGGCAAAAATAGCAGATCTACGAGCTCACAGCAGGTTTTTCCATAAGGTATATCCATAAAGTATTGAAATAGGCTCTATGCACAGCAGCCATATTATCACTTCCTTCACAGGTGTTACCAATGATACTAATGAAGGCTCTGTTCCATTTAGTGTAGCACAGTGGTTTCCACGAGCCCCATAACTCTGCGAGTGTACAAATGGAACCAAATGGACCCGTAAGCAGAGTTACACACCCGTAAGGGGCCATTTGGAAGCCCATGAGGGTCCCTGGACTCCAACTTTAGACCCACTGGTGTAGCAGAGTGTTTCCAGTGGGCCAACATGCACAATATCAGCACCCTGACTTTGTTTGACCAGAATGGAACAGAGCCTTCATTAGTATCATTGGTAACACCTGTGAATGTCTTCATAATATGGCTGCTGTGAATAGAGCCTATTAAGGCTTCCTGCAATTTGACCTTTGACACGAGGAACAAGCATGACATAATGCTTGCTCTTGCTCCTCTCTTATGTCGCTTCAAACCATATCAGTTCATATGTTCTGGGAACTTTTTCTGAAGTATATAAAATGTGATCAACTTTCAGTTGGTGAACTCAATCTTCAACTGGTAATAATCCAACTGCCATCGTTTCTACACGTCCGACCTACCATAATGGGCCCCGGGAGGAACTTTGAGCATGTAATACATATTCTGTATTTTGTTTAAAAACAATTGGGGAATTAATCCACTATACAATTTAGAGCAGGCATAGTCAATGTGGCACTGAAATAATGAGGCAACTAAAAGTTTCTTAACCTTAATATTCAGAGAAAAAAAGTTTTAGTTGCCTCATTATTTCAGCGCCAATTTTACTATGGCCAGTGGTAGCTGCAGAGTAGCAAAATCATTTGATCTGTCAGTGTTAGGAATGGATACTGGGTATAACGCCAGTGTATCAATACAAGGTGAGACTATAGCATTGCTACAACAGACAAAAAAAGTGCAATTTGTACTCTACCACAGAAATCCCCCTTCCTTTTATAAATATGCAAAACACTCTGTTATCTCTTCTGCTACACAGGTCTCCTACACAGGCAACCTCCATGTTTCCCATTATATCAAATAGATGCTGTTTGGGTGAGAGGGTTTGGACCACGGTCCCTCACGCCAACACTTAGCTGACGCTATAAGCCTCTCATCAAACCATGTTCCACAGAATAGATACAGATTATTAATACCTCAGAGAAAATCTGCTCCATCAAGAGATGCTTTTTCTGCTTGCCACGGCCTGCACAGCTGGATGCAATGTACCAGACAAATGGCCCATGGATCAATAGGAACTACAGTGGATACTTCACTTTTTTTGTGGTGAAGTACAAGGCCCCCAAATCACTGGGTGACTATGCACAGTAAGTTATTAAAACCTTTAAACATTGCTTGTAACCAAAGCAACCTTGGAGGAAAGCTGTGGCTGACTTCAACAAATTAAATCTCTGAAGAAGGTGAATGTCACAGACATGATTAAAATCGCTCTGTATAGAAAACTAAGAAGGAATAAAATAAAATGAACCCAGTTCAATGGACAGTACTGGTTTTATAAGTCCCTTACTAGAGCTGCTCCTCCATGACCTGTCTTAAGATAAGCGGTTGAGGACGGACGAACGGACGAACGGACGGACGGACGGACGGACGGACCGAGCGACCGACCGACCAACCAACCTACTTACCGCCTACCTACCGACCTGCCATGCAGTGAATTCCGACACGATCTCACAAAGACCGGTAATATGGTAATAATGTTATCAGACATCTAATGACTTCAACCCATAATACTTTGTAAACTTGACCTTTGGCTTGGTAGTTGGTCCGTTCTTTTTCCCTGTACACCAAACCTCTTCGCCGAAAATAGCCGATCTACAAGCTCACAACGTGTTGCAGATGCGTTGTGAGCTTGTAGATCTGCTATTGTCGGCGAATGTTCCCCTCAGAATAGGGATGCAAGGGTTAAAGTGGTTAATGTAAAAAATAAAAAGTCTCCATCACACAAAGATTTGGTGGCCCCCATGCAGTATCTCTGAGGAACCCCTAGGGGTCCCGGACCCACCTGTTGAAGACCCCTGATTTAGATTGATGCTATAGTAGGTATGTTGGTTACTGCTGCTAAATATGTTATTTAGCCGTTAATCTCTCAAGAACAGATTCTGCTCTGCGTTTGAATCTGTCAGGGGGAGGGGTTCGTCATATCGCGTACGCACTGGCAAACAAACAAACAGCAGAGGGCGCTGTTTTTCCTTTTCATTTGGCAATGGGTTCCCAGATTGTTTAGCCGTAGATAGGTGTCCAGGCCCAGTTTGTTATCAGCTTTGTAGCACATTACATATGTATTTTCTTATAGCATTCTAATTTGGCATGGCATAATTACAGGTGTTGTGGGGAAGTGGGGTGGTCCTTGAGGATTATGCTAGTGGTCCAGACTAAAGGTCTAGAAAAAGGTTGAGAACGACTGGACTAAGGTTCATGGCGCTCATGGAAACTTGATATGAGCATCAGTTAAATCAGTGGTTCTCAACCTTTTTCCCGTCAAGGAACCCCAAAATGAAAATGTATTTGGAACATGTATCAGACCCCCATCTGAACATATTTTGTGGCAGGGACCCCATACAAGATTTGTGTTGTTAAAATTTAAGCATCCGACGCATAGGGTTAAAGTGGTTAAACTGACATTGATGCTATATTAACTCATTTTGGATGACCGCGTCAAGGACCCGTAGGGGTCCCCAGAGCAAAATATTTCAATTATAAGTTGTAGAGGGGGACAGAGAGAGGACAGTAGCATCATGATACGTCGCTCTAATTGCAATTCCTCTTCCAATATGGCTGCGTAACCACCGGCAACCACTCTCTGAAACTGTCACATGACAGGCCGTTTACTGGGCAAATCAATTGCACCAACGTGTTTTACATTAAAGTTCAAATGCACTTCGTTCTCCATACACGCTGTTTAGACGGCGCAGGCTGCGGTCGCTCACCAAACCAAATCCTCTTTGAAGTCTTGGGCTTCGCTGACGATGACAATTACCTGCTATATACCAAACAGGTATCCTGCCTTATTTATTACGCAGGTTGGTTCAACACTTCATGCCGTGCCTTCCTCTTTCCTTTGTGAGTAATTTCCCCACCATAACTCACACGTCGAAAGCGGTAACTAGAAATTGTGTCCCTGGGGAAGAAGTGTGTGTGTGTGCGTGTGTGTGTGTGTGTGTGTGGGGGGGGGGGGGGTTTCCAGTCGTGTGCTCTAATTGGGGACTGCATTATTCAACATCTGAGTTACCTGTTAGCCTGCAGTGGTGTGCTGGTTTAATGTAATATAATGTAGCTAATGTCATTTCTGAGTAGGGTAACAGGGTACAACCGGTGAAGTCCTAAGGGCGAGGTGGAGGATAAAAAGGGAATATCTTGCACGCGCACACACACACACACACACACACAAACAAACAAACAAACACACGCACCCTAGGTGCTATGTTCATTGTTTGCCTGGGATCCTTGTTTCTTTGAGGCACTACACTGTCTCTCTGCTGCACTTTATTTGTGATTATTTACCTTCTTTATTGAGTAGAGTTCATGCTTACTCTGCTTATTCTGATCTCGCACTTGTAAATCACCGGATAAGAGTGCCTGCTAAATGCCTAAATTGTAAATTTCTCGCTCACACACACGCACACGCACACACACACACACACACACACACACACACACACACACACCCACACACTCGTGTACAGTTTATTGCCCCCACTGGGAAAGCCAATGAGCCGCGTATGTATTGTTGATCACCTAATCTCTACTCCTCAGTCTGAGTTAATACTCTTGCTGACCCTGTTGTTTGTTAACACAAACAATATAGCTTCTTGTTACAGTATAATGTCTCCCTATCTTCACACACAATATATAGAGCCTGTTAAGCAGCGCACTTTTATTTCCACATAACATTCACATTTTCTGATAGGGGACAAGGGACATGCTGGAGAAACAATGTGTCTTTTATGGTCCATTTGGTAAAATAATGTTTCCTTTTTGTTGTCATTTTGCTCCAAACATACAGTACTGTACATGTACATTTAGATAGATAGATAGATCAGCCTGATCTCACAGGATGTAATATACATTGCACGGACCCAGTGCACGTCATTCCGGGCATAGTTACCTAGAAAACCCGAAGATCTGTGCATATGTACGGCGAGTCCCACGGTGGGCATAACCAGTTGCAATCCGGAAAAACCCGGAAGCAGAGCAGCCCCCACAACAAAATGCACGATGCTGTGCCTATCGGTACATAACTCAAACGGCGCTGAGTAGGCTCAAGGGAACGTTGCAACGTTCGGGACGGCAACTTGTTCGCTTTAGCTCACTCGGTGGTCCCTTACGTGGCTCCAGTTCCCTTGAGACTGCGTGCCTCCGAAATGGTTTAGTTACAATGGGGGAGATGCGAGGCGGCTATGCAAGGATTTTGGGGTTTTCCAGTTGTCTATGCACTGAATGACACCCAGTATACTAAGTCGTGTGAGATCGGGTTGGATAGATAGATAGATAGATAGATAGATAGATAGATAGATAGATGACTGGACATCTGGATGGGAGTGTCCAGACCGGGTGACCTCCGGCCGTGTGCTGATGGGTCATACTGGTAGTAATCATAGCAGGGACCATGCAGGCGACAAGGTTTCACGCTTGAAAATGAAGCTAACGCGGAGGTAATGAAAACTCTACAGTTCTCATTAATGGCCCAGCAGCTGCCGCTGATTCCCCTCCTCCGACTGCAAAATAAATATCATTCCATTGAAGCCCGTCGCGATTCAACGCGTTGTGAGCTTGTAGATCTGCTATTTTCACTATATTTGAAATAGGTCTTAAAATTGGTTCATTCATAATGTATTTTCTCCATTCCCAGAAATGTAGTGAAGTAAAAAAAAGTACAATATTTATCTTTGAAATGTATCGGAGTGAAAGTATCCAAAAATACAAATAGTCAAGTAAATACTTCATAACTGTCCACCACTGGTTGGCACGTACAGTTCATCACATAATTGCATTCAGTCTTTTTCCTCTAAATGATCTCTGCCACTCAATTTGACTAACATTGGACGAGATATACTGTAAATGTTGTAATATGAAAATCTATATATATTTTCTGCAATCTATACTGTATCTCCCACACTGCCCCTGTCTGAGGGGGCAGTGTCAGTGTGGGAGATACAGTATAGATTGCAAAAAAATATATATAGAGATATTAATGTTTTCTTTTAGTTTCATCGTTCCAATATCACAGAACTGGCCAAATGCAAGTACATTCATAGTAATCCTATTCTGTTCCTCCAACCTGAGAAAGAAAAAATTATAACGGCCGATCTACACTCACACGATGCACACATGCACATGTACGCACACACGTACTTTTAGATCCAGTCCTATTTTAAAATTCTGTGTATGGGGGACTTGCGTATCGGCGCGCCTGGTGTAGCCGGTATCATTGATAATCAATTGGATCTAAACAAACGCGCTGTAGGCTATACGCATACGCTCGCTTTGAAAAGTCTGGTGTAGATCGGCCGTACAAAATAATTACCTATTTCAAATGCCGTCCATCTCTGTACTTGCGGGCGCACATACACACCTATACGTAGGCTACAGAACTGTTTCTCATTCACCAGATGGTCTTCAGTACAGCTCATCCATACTCATACAAATTCACAGACATAATCAATGAAACTCAACCAGTGGTGGAAAAAGTACTCAAATGTGTTACTTAAGAAAAAGTATCAATACTGCAATGTAGAAGTACTCTGTTACAAGTAAAAGTCCGGAATTCAAAATTCACTTGAGTAAAAGTATAAAAGTATTGGTATCAAAATGTACTTAAAGTACCAAAAGTTGGAAATTGGAAAAATACTCACAATTGGAAATACTCCAGTAAAGTAAAAACACCTCAAAATTGTACGTAAGCCATCTATATTTGATACTATTTCTGATGTTTTACAGAGGCCCATAGATCCATCCCCTATTATCTCCCTTTTTGGCGTTCTCCCTGAGACCATTTCTCTGCCCAAATATCAATCAGACTTTGTTGCTTTTGTGACTTTGTTGGCGAGACGTCTTATTTTGACCCATTGGAAGAAAACATATTCACCCTCCCATTCCCGCTGGATTTGTGATATACTATACTTTTTAAAATTAGAAAAAATTAAATACACATTGCGTGGCTTTATCTCAAAATTCGATAAGGCATGGCAGCACTCGGTGCTGCGCTATGAGCTTTTATATCTGCTATTTTTGAATAGCCAAAGTATAAAATAAGGGGTATAGTCTACCGAAAGTCCATCCCCCCCACCTTCTGAGAGCCTGTGATGTCCCTGTGATGTCCCTGTGATGTCCCTGTGTGTGTGTGTGTGTGTGTGTGTGTGTGTGTGTGTGTGTGTGTGTGTGTGTGTGTGTGTGTGTGTGTGTGTGTGTGTGTGTGTGTGTGTGTGTGTGTGTGTGTGTGTGTGTGTCTGTCTGTCTGTCAGCATCTAATCTTGCTTGCAAACTACTAGACCAATCAGCATCTACCCCGCCAGCAGGCCAAGTAACTCAATTCCTGAATTAGAGTGTTCTAAAAGCACAACATGCAGAGGTAGAGAGAGAGAGAGAGAGAGAGAGAGAGAGAGAGAGAGAGAGAGAGAGAGAGAGAGAGGGGAGAGGAGAAAGCACGCGCCTTTCTTCATCGATGGAGCTGCAGTGGAAAGGGTCAGCGAGTTCAAGATCCTCTGAGTACACATAGAGGAGGAGCTCAAGTGACACACACACACACACACACACACACACACACACACACACACACACACACACACACACACACACACACACACACACACACACACACACACACACACACACACACACACACACACACACACACACACACACACACACACACACACACACACACACACACACACACACACACACACACTATAGAGCTCTTCACGGGTCCCCCGATTGTGAAAATACCAGACAGGACCCGAGACCTGTACGGGTCCGGATCCGCGTTTTACCACAATTCCTTACCAAGAAAAATCTTCACCAATGTGTTTGTAAAGGTGTCTAGTAACACATCTCGCAAAGACTGAAATTCAGTATCCCTAGGAGAATTTTTGACAGCTCCTTAAAGTTGGGGTACCCACCATAACCTTGGTTAAAAAAAAATCTAAAAAAAAAATCCAAATTGAATTCTGTTTTAAGTAGCATGTGAGGGGTCAAACTAGGGTGTTTTTATGATTCTGAATCCATTGCAATCATTTGTTTTGCACCAAAACCACTCCTTGGGCTAAAAACGGCCATAGCCATGTATACTTTTTGTGTAAAAAGCCCATTGAGATTGGGCCGTTTTTAGCCCAAGGAGTGGTTTTGGTGCAAAACAAATGATTGCAATGGATTCAGAATCATAAAAACACCCTAGTTTGACACCTCACATGCTACTTAAAACAGAATTAAATTTTGATGGATTTCTTTTTAACCAAGGTTATGGTGGGTACTCCAACTTTAAGGAGCTGTCAAAAGTTCTCCTAGGGATACTGAATTTCAGTCTTTGTGAGATGTGTTACTAGACACCTTTGCAAACACATTGGTGAAGATTTTTTTTGGTAAGGAATTTATTCCAAGACTTTTTTAATATCCCCTGACTATTATCGAGCTAGGCAAATTATCGAGCTAGGCAAATCAGCTTTCAGGTTTAGCGCTCCCTTCACCTGGAACGAATTACAACGCACTTTAAAAATGGATTCCAAAAAAATAAAATAAAAATAAAAATGGATTCCATGGTCTCACTGGGTCAATTTAAAAACTTGCTAGCCAATCTTGTTGTTTTAGATTGTCACTGTTTTAATTAAGCTGTCTTTATTACTGTTTTATTCTGTTGGTTTGTTGTTTTCACATTTATAACTTGTTTATCCTGTTGTTTTTATTCATCATTATTATTTACACTGTTGTACTATGCTTGTAATCTCGGCTCTGCCCTCAATGTATCCCCGAGAAAATAAATAAAGGTTGAATGAAAATGAATGAATATCATTATGTATGTGTACAGTGGTGTAAAGTAACTAAGTACATTTACTCAAGTGTTGTACTTCAAGTAGAATTTTGAGGTATGTTTACTTTACTGGAGTATTTCCAATTTTCAGTACTTTTGCTTCTACTCCACTACTACACTACTACTCGAGACATTATACTTTTACAAGGGCTAACTTTTACTTTAATTATTTCAAAACTTACTACTGTGTAGATTTTGATTATTATTACAAAACATACATTAACCACTTCAGCCCTATATATATACATTTCGGCCATTTGAAAATAGCAGACCTACGAGCTCACAATGCGTCGCCATTGTGAGCTTGTAGATCTGCTATTTTCAAATGACTTTAATACATCCTAATATACAATCGAGAGTCCCGCGCATGCGCGGCGGTCGGTCGTGTACGGTCGGTCGTCTAGCGTCTACTCTCATACGGGTCCTTTTCAACCCCTTTCCAACAGTTGCCAGGTTTTGCGAGAGAAACAAGCAACCAGGTTTATGAAGACAAGCCCAAAAGAAGCGAGCCCTTCAACCCATTGCAGTATTGATACTTTTACAAAAAGTATTAAAAAGTTTTAAAAAATTGAGTACTTTTTCCACCACTGCCAGAGAGTGCTTGTATCTTTGGATATGTCGATCCATTTATTGACTCCATAAAGATGATGACGCCGATCTGGCATGGCATGAACACAGTCAAAAAATGTTTGGCCTTCCCCATTGCACACCTGCCCACAATCACCCACTGCCAGGTATATAATGGTCACCATAGCAACCATTAAAATAAAACCAAATAAACAGAAAGGCAGTTTGGCTCCAACAGTTATTTACCGTGGGCAAGTTTACATTGAGATTAGTCAACAATAACGATGACACTGTCAATTGAGTGGCTTTATGAATAGTTTCCAACTCTTTTTTTCTTTTTAATCCGATAGCCGGCCACTTTATATTTGAAATCTGAACGTTTATGTACATGCTGTAAGAGTTGTAAATGTCAAAAAATCGAAAGCCAGGAACAATCGGTTCCATGACTGTCATGGTATGACAGTCATGTTTCAGGGCTACCAAGTTTGCAACTTGATCATCCGACATTAAGGCATTCAAGTGCCACTTTCCTGGTGGGAAACGTGTGTGTTCGACAGACAGACACCACATCAAAGCACTGTTGTTCAATACAATTATGACAAAGGGTATGAGAGAGACGCAGAGAGAGAAAGAGAGAGAGAGAGAGAGAGAGAGAGAGAGAGAGAGGGAGAAAGATGTAGTTTGATGTTGATGCATCAGACAGTGTATTGTGCCTCCTGGTTAAGTATTGTTTTCATAGAACTGACTCATGGCTGGTTGATGTGTTTTGGCTGTCTGCTGCTCTGCTCTAACCACTTTATTTCAAGACAATTTGGACAGATAAGTGCCACTGCCATTTAACCCATTCAATCCGGGACAGCATTATGTTCATTCCCAGCCTCATCTGCGAAGAGAAGAGCCTGGTCACGACCTAAACCAACGAGTGTCTCGGAAGTCCTGAGCGGACAGGATTTACGTCATATGGGTTTCCCCCGGAAACAATATTTTTTGACCAATCACAACACTTGTTTCAATCACGGAGAATGTTAACAGATTATGTAAAGCATCAACGTCATTTCCTTGGGCGGTACTTCCGCCAAATTCAACCATTTCCGCCTAGACAATACCAGCATCCCAGGTCTTGCCCAGCGCCCAGCGTCATTCTAGATTTGAACCACTTTAACCATTATTTTATTCTTTGGCTATTCAAAAATAGCAGATCTACAAGCTCATAGCGCGGCACCGAGTGCCGCGCTATGAGCTTGTAGATCTGATCTGCTATTTTTGAAAGGCATGAACATTTTTGCAAATCTTTGAATACATATATTTTTGAAAACAAACTCAAATCTTTGCTTCTGGGGGGGGTCCCTGGAATTAAATATCATTATATGTATTTGGCGTCCACAGCCAAATACATATAATGTTGGGGGTCCTTCACATGAAAACATTAAGCACCACTGATATATAGCAACATAAGTGTTTCATAAAACTGTTTTAATTTTAGAGGACATTTGTGGAATCGGACTCAGGTCTTAATGTGTTAAATTCCTGTTCTGATTTGTTTTCCCAGTCTGCCCCAGAATTTGACACAAATGATTAACAATCAGTATCCTTTGTCATAGCCCTTCACAGCATTGTGCCATTTCATACATGAGAGCAGAAGAATGGTGATGTTGTTAATGTTGACCAAGTGAAGGAACCGGCAGCGGAAGCCATCGCATATTATTACAGATATACCAAGGAGGAGCTTTTGGAAATAAAGGACTTGGCATGCTCCAATGAAAGGCCGGAATGTCTTGCTAAAAAAGCTCACAATACGTTGCGATGCGACGCGTTGTGAGCTTGTAGATCTGCTATTTTCAAACATTTTAGTAGTTTTACTTTTGATACTTTAAGTACATTTTGATACCAATACTTTTGTACTTTTACTCAAGTACATTACATTTTGAATTCCGGACTTTTACTGGTAACAGAGTACTCCTACATTGCAGTATTGATACTTTTACTTAGGAAAAACATTTGAGTACTTTTTCCACCACTGCATGCATCACACAGACACAATGATGGAGGGAGGTATAGGGGCAGAGACCTGTGTGCCGGGGGGAAATGGGCCTCCAAATAACTGCCGAAACATCTAGAAAAGTCACTTTTCATTGTGATACAGCTAAATACTTAAAGTATACTAACGTTAGTTAGAAAGCGGGATTGTCCCGCTTTCAAGCTGCGTGTCCCGAGTGCCGACAAATATCTCTAAGACACTAATACGCCGGTTTTCAACATTCACTGCGAAATTGTCCCTGTTTTCAACATTCACTACGAAATTGTCCCTGTTTTCACCAGAATTAAAATAATAGTAGTTGCTTTCACTGGTTGCATAGACGTGTATCATGTTCTGTTCATGTATACATGCTCACCTAACCACCTAATCAGAAAACATGAACAAATGCATTGCGTGTCTGAATGTCTGAATGCTGAGGCTTGATTGTTTGTCAATCAGTCATCGCCTGTATGCAACACCTATGGTTCGTATACATATGCAGGGGCGGATTAACCTTTCGTGGTGCCCAGTCAGGCACGTGCCCACATAGACATCAAAGGGGGCTCAAGAAGACCCCACCCTTTTACCTGTCTGCAAAAAGCGTCCTCTGTCCATACCATGGTCTGCAGCATTTACTATGGTGAAAGAAATGTAAACGCCCGCTTTCCATGCAATACCCGAAGGCAGCATTCAAAATAATTCACTTTTCCAAACTCTCCTGAACTTGAATGCAGCGTTAATGTTGAAAGAAATGCCCTCTGAGTAGAAATCCATGCCGTATGTCACATCTCTGACTTAATAACTGCAACTGCAAATTTCGCTTTGATAACCATTAATTCTATTGGATTGTATGTGGACAAATTCTTTCATGACAAGTACTGTATAAATGTTATGTCCCTGGTTGTTTAGGGGACAAGAGACTGACAAATACCCAATGACAGATTTGAATAGAAACGGATGGATGAGTGAATTGAGTGTTTTACTTTGAAGTGCATAGAGCTGACAAATAATGCAAGGGCTAAAGCCAACTTAACAAACACAAGGAAAAGGAACTGCCTAAATAAAGTAAAGAGCTAGCCTAATCAAAAACAAACAAAAACCTCCCTACTCTAACAACAAACAGAAATTACAATGGGTGGCACACCTTTATACTGGTGAGAATAAACAGAAACTTACCTACGTGCAGTACTGTACAGGGTACCCCGGAACTAAAGTTACCCTTCCCTGTACCAACAGAAGGCTTAAATGACACAATTTAAAAGGATTGACTTGAACAACCAAGAGTGCAACAGGTCTGTCTCAGAGACTCAGTGGAGGTATGGCCACACACAGGTGAATTATGGCTGGAAGTGATTGGTGGAACGATGACTGGAGGACCAATCGGCGATTGTTGAGTCTTCTCTCACTTTTGCCCTGGTTGGTGCCCTGTGCTACAGCACCTAAATCCATTTAGCCGGCACTGTACATGTGCGCGTGCATGAACGTGCGTGAACGTGCATGAGTGGCTGCGCGTGGTTGCGAACGTGCACATTGACTTAAGGGTCCCGGTTGAGGGGCTGAATATTTGGTCACCCTACCATTGGAACCCTGAACACAATCGATTGATTGATCATTATAACCCATTAAGACCTGAGACCGATTCTACAAATGTCTCCTAAATCCTAACAGTTTTCTGAAAAACTCAAACCTTATCATGTCGAGGACCTCCAAAATGATATGTATTTGGCGAACCCCCATCTGAAAATATTTTGTTCCAGGGACCCCCAGAAGCAAAGATTTGCGTTAAAAAATGTTTGCTTATTCAAAGATTTGCAAAATGTTTAAAAAATAGCAGATCTACAAGCTTATAGCACGGCACTCGGTGCCGTGCTATGAGCTTGTAGATCTGTTGATTTGAAAAAACCCATCTGAGCTTATAACACGGCAGCCGTGATCAGATGGGTGGGCTGCGAATGCTTTTGAGATTTCCAAGAGGGAGCCCTTGATCCAGAAAAGGTTGAGAACCATTGGATTAGAATGATCATTCATTCATTCATTCAACACTGGCGTGCAGCGCTGGGGCCCATTCATTCATTCCAGCTCTCTGCTCACATGTGCAAGCACGCTGTCACTGTGGAGATCAGGCAGCTTATAGCTCAGTGGGGGGGTGGGGGGACAGGGGAAGGGGGATGGTTGTTTGTGTGTGCCTGTGCGTGTGTGTGTGTGTGTGTGTGTGTGTGTGTGTGTGTGTGTGTGTGCGTGCGTGCGTGCGCTGGGGGTAGGGGGGGTACTAAGCCTGTCCCCAGGCAGCCGGCACATGCAATCTCTCCGTGAAAATTCATTCATACAATCTTTCTCACACACACACATGCACGCTCGCGTACACACACACACACTCATGTCTCATTCTCTTTGAAATACAGCACACGCGTTAAGCACGTGAACACATCGAGTACACTAAATGAGCAATAACGTAACTGCTACACGGCTACACAGAGACACATGTAACACATGTGCACATACAGTACGCTGAGCCTGAGCATGGGCCTGCATGCCTGCAATCAATGTGCCCTTCCCTGCATCCTCCAGGGAGGGATAGGGGCAGGGTGGGTGGGGGGGGTTGTACTGGAGTGGTACAGCATCATAATGCATGTATGTGTTTCTGTATAATGTATTTGTTTGGTGGACCTGGCTGATATGAAATGACAACACACACTTTGCTCTTATTCGCGGAGGAAAACATGACCTGTGCCTGTGACACGCATGATGGCATCTGAGTTCTGCTATGCACACACACACACACACACACACACACACACACACACACACATTACATTACATTACATTACAGTCATTTAGCAGACGCTTTTATCCAAAGCGACTTACAATAAGTGCAATCAACAAAGGTAGGGAACGAAAGCTACTAATCACCAGAGGTTATAAGTGCATTTTCTGCAATAACAAGCAACCAAGAGCATACCTAGCGCTAAGGTAAAAGTGCAATATATCAGCTACCTATTTCCTTAAACAGATGAGACAAAGTAGTCAAATGAGCAGGAGCTAAAAACAAATAATTGCATTGACTAAACAAGATCCAATAAACAATTCAGCAATAAAACAAGCATTCGTACAACTAGTTAACAACAAGTAGGCCAGGCAAAGAGAAAGGGTAGTGTTTCCTGAAGAGGTGGGTTTTCAGCCTGCGGCGAAAGATGGGCAGTGACTCTGCTGTCCTGACATCAGTGGGAAGTTCATTCCACCACTGTGGGGCCAGAACAGAAAAAAGTCGTGACCGTGTCGATCGACCAGAAGGACCGTTGAGTGGCGGGGGAGTCAGTCGCCCCTTGGTGGCCGACCGGAGTGGTCGGGAAGGGTTGTGGGCATTGACCAATACCCGGAGGTAAGAGGGAGCTGTTCCTTTCGCTGCCCTATAGGCTAGCACCAGGGTTTTAAACTGAATGCGAGCCGCTACGGGGAGCCAGTGCAGGGAACGGAGAAGGATAGTTGTGTGAGAGAACTTGGGGCGGTTGAACACCAGACGAGCCGCAGCTTTCTGAACAAGCTCCAGGGGTCTGATGGCAGATGCCGGAGCGCCAGCCAGGAGGGAGTTGCAGTAGTCCAGGCGGGAGATGACAAGAGCCTGGATGAGCACCTGGGCTGCCTTCTCCGTGAGGAAGGGCCGAATTCTCCTGATGTTGTAGAGGAGGAATCTGCAGGACCGTGTCACTGATGCGATGTTAGCCGAGAACGACAGTTGATCGTCCAGGGTCACACCCAGATTCTTCGCAGTCCGAGTTGACGTCACCACAGCGTTCTCAATGGTGATGGCCATGTCTCGGTGAGGACAGCCCTTCCCCGGGATGAACATCAGCTCGGTCTTGTCCAGGTTGAGCTTCAGGTGGTTCGTCAACATCCACTCCGAGATGTCAGCCAGACAAGCAGCAATGCGTGCCTCCACGTGTGTCTCAGAGGGGGGGAATGAGAGGATCAGCTGGGTGTCATCGGCATAGCAGTGGTAGGAAAAGCCATGGGAGCGGATGACAGCACCAAGAGATGTAGTGTAGAGAGAGAAGAGAAGAGGACCCAGAACCGAGCCTTGGGGAACCCCAGTAGTGAGCCTGTGTGGTTCTGACACAGACCCTCCCAGCTTCACCTGGTAGGAGCGACCCGTCAGGTAGGATGCAAACAGGGAGAGTGCAGAGCCTGAGACACCCATCCCCTCGAGGGTGGAGAGGAGGATCTGATGGTTCACTGTGTCGAACGCTGCAGACAGGTCCAGGAGTATCAGGACAGAGGAGAGAGAGTTCGCTCTAGCGGCATGGAGTGACTCCGCCACTGCCAGGAGGGCAGTCTCTGTCGAGTGACCCACTTTGAACCCAGACTGGTTGGAGTCCAGGAGGTTGTTCTGGTGGAGATACGAGGACAGTTGTTTGAACACAGCACGTTCGAGAGTTTTAGATAGGAAGGATAGAAGGGAAACCGGCCTGTAGTTCTTGACTTCAGAGGGGTCAAGTGTCGGTTTCTTGAGGAGGGGGGTGACTCTGGCAGTCTTGAAAGTAGAGGGAAAGTAACCAGATGTCAGAGAGGTGTTAATAAGGTGGGTTAAGAAGGGAAGAAGTTCAGGTGCAGTGGACTGCAGCAGAGGGGATGGGACAGGGTCCAGAGAGCATGAGGTGGGGCGGCTAGAGGTAACAAGGAGAAGGACCTCGTTAGGAGAAAGGGGAGAAAAGTCGGATAGAGAGGTGGAGGGGGGGGAGAGAGGAGTAGATGAAGCTAGAGAGGGGAGGGTGGAAGAGGGACGGGTGTGGGTAGTGCGCAGGGCACCAGCCGGGGGAGGAGGGAATGAGGATCGGATATCGTTCACCTTCTTGTCAAAG
This sequence comes from Gymnoscopelus microlampas, assembly GCF_963454915.1. Lineage (NCBI taxonomy): Eukaryota > Metazoa > Chordata > Actinopteri > Myctophiformes > Myctophidae > Gymnoscopelus > Gymnoscopelus microlampas. Next base: position 48,225,956 of record NC_139939.1, on the reverse strand, counting down.
AAGTTGGCGAAATCGTCAGGGACGAGGGACGAGGAGGGAGGAGGGGGAGGTGGTTGCAGGAGAGAGGAGAAAGTTTCAAAGAGTTTTTTAGGGTTAGAAGCAGAAGCCTGAATTTTAGTGCAGAAGAAAGCAGCTTTAGCAGCTGATAGAGAGGAGGAAAAGGTAGAAAGGAGAGATTGGAAGGTAAGAAGGTCCTCCGGGAGGTTGCCATTTCTCCATTTACGCTCAGCTGCTCTTAGGCTCCGTCTCTCAGTACGCACTGAGTCCGACAACCAGGGTGCAGGTGGAGTTTGGCGTGCAGGCCTGGTGGTGAGGGGACAGAGATGGTCCAGGGAAGAGGATAGAGTAGAGAAAAGAAGATCAGTGGCAGTATCGGGGGATAGTAGAGCAAAGGATTCGGGGGCAGGGAGAGCAGAGAGGACAGAGGAGGAAAGATCAGAGGAGGATAGTGAGCGAAGGTTGCGACGTGAGGAAATCATGTGGGTAGGGAGGGGCTGTGGGGGGGGGGAGGAGAGAGAGAGAGAGTAAGACATGAGGTAGTGATCAGAGAGTTTCTTACCCTTTTCACTGGGAGGAGGAGTGACGGACAGGTTAGCAGTAGAGCAGCCTCTGGTGAAGATCAGGTCCAGTTGGTTGCCCTTCTCGTGGGGGAGATGGGGAAAGGACTAGGTCGAAGGCGGCGAGAAACGACAGTAGTGGGTCTAGCTGCTTCTCGGTCGGGAGGTTGAAGTCACCCAGAAGGATGATTCCAGAGCCGTTGACCGGGAAGTGAGAGACTAGATGGTCGAGTTCCTCCAGGAAGCCACCAGCAGAGCCCGGTGGGCGATAAACAACTGCAATGGTGAGCTTGACTGGATGAGAAACCGTGACCATGTGATATTCAAAAGAGTTAGGAGAGAATTGTGACAGTGAGACAGGAGAGTATTTCCATTTTCTGGAAATTAGCAGACCAGCACCACCACCTATCCGCACGCCTCTGGGAGTGTGAGAGAAAGAGAACACATCTGACAGAGCCGCGGGTGTAGCAGTGTTTTCTGGTGGGATCCAGGTCTCAGTCAGGGCAAGGAAGTTAAGGGAGAGCCCGGATGCGTAGCCTGTGATGAAAGCAGCTTTGCCTTCCACCACAGCCGATCGGCAATTCCAGAGCCCCCCTGTTACCACTTGCTCGACGTGAGTTGAAATAGTAGGATATATTAGATTAGCGGTCTCGCGACATCTGGGTGTAACCCAGTGTTTTTGCGACCGCCAGAAAGAGGAGAGGACAGGAATAGGAAGAAAGCCCATTGTAGTTCACTAAACATATACACACTACTATATCTAGAAGAAGCACTCAATGGTCCAGGTCTTACATTGACTAAGTCGCGCTTTGACAAAGTCGCCTGCAGCTGCCTTTGTTCTTTGTTCGTCTAGCCTTCGTTCGGCTGGCCGCTTTTCAAGCTGCCGCTTTCAGCGCTGGTTTAAAACCACTTAGCTTGATTGCTAATTGTCTGCCGGGGAGTGCTGCCCCACCCAGCCACTTAGCACAGGGCTATTAAGTGGCCTGTTCTACCTGAAATTGCCTCAAGTGCTCTGTGAGGCACACACAGAGTATCAATGGCCTACAGCTTATAGCACAAATACAAAAATAGAAACTACAGACTAACACAAGCTGAGAATACAGCACCAGTAACAAAGCACTTAAACTACACTGCTAGTAACTTGCTAGATAAGAAATATGCTATACTCACTACCCAGCAGCCAGGAGCTATGTTCACTCCAGATGTTGAAACGCACACTGAGGTGAAACTATAGCAGCCTGACTTTTAAATCCTTGGAGCTGTGCTGCCCCACCCAGCCACTTAGCACAGGGCTATTAAGTGGCCTGTTCTACCTGAAATTGCCTCAAGTGCTCTGTGAGGCACACACAGAGTATCAATGGCCTACAGCTTATAGCACAAATACAAAAATAGAAACTACAGACTAACACAAGCTGAGAATACAGCACCAGTAACAAAGCACTTAAACTACACTGCTAGTAACTTGCTAGATAAGAAATATGCTATACTCACTACCCAGCAGCCAGGAGCTATGTTCACTCCAGATGTTGAAACGCACACTGAGGTGAAACTATAGCAGCCTGACTTTTAAATCCTTGGAGCTGTGCTGCCCCACCCAGCCACTTAGCACAGGGCTATTAAGTGGCCTGTTCTACCTGAAATTGCCTCAAGTGCTCTGTGAGGCACACACAGAGTATCAATGGCCTACAGCTTATAGCACAAATACAAAAATAGAAACTACAGACTAACACAAGCTGAGAATACAGCACCAGTAACAAAGCACTTAAACTACACTGCTAGTAACTTGCTAGATAAGAAATATGCTATACTCACTACCCAGCAGCCAGGAGCTATGTTCACTCCAGATGTTGAAACGCACACTGAGGTGAAACTATAGCAGCCTGACTTTTAAATCCTTGGAGCTGTGCTGCCCCACCCAGCCACTTAGCACAGGGCTATTAAGTGGCCTGTTCTACCTGAAATTGCCTCAAGTGCTCTGTGAGGCACACACAGAGTATCAATGGCCTACAGCTTATAGCACAAATACAAAAATAGAAACTACAGACTAACACAAGCTGAGAATACAGCACCAGTAACAAAGCACTTAAACTACACTGCTAGTAACTTGCTAGATAAGAAATATGCTATACTCACTACCCAGCAGCCAGGAGCTATGTTCACTCCAGATGTTGAAACGCACACACACACACACACGGTAACATCTACAGATAGACAGTGTGTGGGATGACACTCGCCCAGCGAGCGAGCGAGCTGCAGGGTGTTGCTGAAGGGACAGTGACCAGCCTCGCTGGGGGAAAAACAAAGAGCTGCTTGGCCATTCACGTCATCCTCGAATATGTTTCTTCTTCGTGAAGAAGACAGCGGCTGGCAGAGACAGGAACAAATGTACAGGAAGTTTTTTCACTTATTGTGAGGTTCGTAAAAGAATAAACTTTCTGGACTACTTGCACACAGCACCTTCAAGGACCAACAGACTTTTTCTTAATACTGATGCTATTCTTTGATTATTCCTTTTTAAAGTATAGAGATTATTCAATTATTATTGTTAATATTATTAATGTTTTGTTGTTGTTGTTGTTGTTGCTGCTGTTGCTACGATGTCTGAGGAACCAGAACAAAATAATTGTACTCACCATACCAAAATATTTGAACTCTTCAGTGTACCCATACCCAAGAGATGTAATAATAAAGAAACCTTGAACCTTCCGTACTTCACAAACTCAAATACATTTAAGTTGATAAAGCAGGCTTTAAGAAGTTGTTTAAACAAGCATATTTATTTGCCAGACCACTGGTGACAAGTAACCATCCATCCTGCTCCTCTTAATGTGACGTTCCAAGATTTCTGAAACACCCTACTGTATGTCCATAGCGTGACAGTAAAGCCAAATTTATGTTGCTTGCCAAAAACTACCGATCTTCAGCCTAACAATGCATCGCCATGTGAAGCGTTGTTAGTTTGAAAATCAGTTCTTGTTGGTAAGCGACAACATTGTGAGAGTAAAAATTAAGCAAGTAATTCATCCAAAAAAATACTTATTTTCTATCAATTACACACCGCATGAAGCATTGAATTCCTGGATATTTTTTTGTTTTTGATGCATTCCTGAGCCAATAATTTGATGACCGGGAGTATTTCCGGCAGGAGACTCAAAGAGACTACTTTGAGTCTCCTACCGGATACATTAGCATCTTTCCGCCTATAATCAAATTATTGCCTTAGGAATGCGACAAAAACTAACAAATCTCCATGAATTCAATGCTTCATGGGGTGTGTAATTGATAGAAAATAAGTAATTTTTGGGGTGAACTACTCCTTTAAATCTGGTTTGTTTGCTTGTTATACGAATGTCACTTGACTTAATTCATGTCCGAGTTGAGCTTTTTAGTTTTTTAATCACTCTTTTCATTCAAAACCCTGTCCACGTGACCTTTCACGTTGTCTTCCACAAGTAGTTCGCCTTTCTCCCATGCAACATACAGTACATGACTGCACCTGCATTAATAGCTTGTTGCCTCAGCATTAGGTTGTACCATATACCTTAGAGGAGGTAATCCACTTAAGACAGATGACTGGTGTGAAATAACATCAGGTTCTCTCTCTAAGTATCCCCTTGGCTTGAAGAGAAAAAGAAATCCCTCTACCCTCGCTCCTTAGCTCTTATCTCTCTTGTTCCGTGTCCTGGTGCTCCTACGGTACATGGAATATTGTGGGGGCACTTTTAGAAAGTGAAATTGAAGCTTAGTGTCATAAAGTAAATGCCTGAAATTGAGCAGATTCCACAGCGTCCAAGTGGTTGGGATGAGACTTCCTTTCATTCTTTTTATAAGAGGGCACTCTCATTCAGAGGATCCCTGTGACAGGGTGGGTGTTGACAGGCAGGGGTTGCCTGGGTGTTGATAGAACTTACTCCATGCTGGTTTGAATGTCACGCAACAGCGTGGTACCAAGCCTGTAGCATGTTAATAGATATTAAAACGGCTGCTGTTGTCAACCTTCAGTAAGCAGACCTAACCAGAGAAAGACAGTCTCGGATGATTGAAATTCTTTATTAGGAATAACGCCTTGAGACGTAGCATCTCGTTTTAGAGGGGGTCCTAGACACATGATACAATGTATACATTTTCGACATAAAAGCAACCAAATCAACCAAACAATGACAGGATACAACAAACAAACAAAACAGTAGAACACATAAAACAACAGAACACATAGAGCATAAGCAAAGAAAGAAAAAGAAAATGGATCATTAAATCAAGATCAGGAAGATGTGATAAATGTCAAAAATGTCATGACAGTATACAGTACTGTATATACAGTGTATACAGTAATTATGAAAGATTAAATGTTAATGTTATAGTATTTTCTATACTGTAGCTCTTTAATGTAGTTTCAGGCTGCTGGATAATACAAGCAAATCACCAGTCAATGGATTATTGTTACTGTTAATGTGTTTTCTACCATTTTGATATGGTATAGCAAACATTTGGACGATCATAGATGCATTTGAACTTAAAAACTGTATGGTTCCAAATGAGGTTTTAAGGTTTGCAGCGATAGAAAAGGATGCTGTGGACTGTCCCATCTCACACCCACATCATCTGCACTAGGGTGGTGCTGCTTGAGAAGTAGAATTACTAAACCAGTGGTTCTCAAAGTGGGGTCCAGCCTGGGACCCTCATGGTTCCTTGAGGGGGTCCCAAATGAACCTTTACAGGTCTGTAACTCTAAGAGTGTACAAATGGAACCAAATGGACCCTTGCGGGTCCATTTGGTTCCATTTGTACACTCTCACAGTTATGGGGGTCCTTGACATATAAAACAATATATTGTTGCTGTCCGGCAGGAACCAGCTAACTCAATTTTTCCGCTTTTGCATTTTTTTTCCATGAATCAGTGCTATTGATCACCATTTATGTCTGTGTGTTGGTAAAAAAAATATTGAACCAAACTCGCAAACTTTCTGCTAAACCAGCTACTTCCAGCAAAGGGGGGTGGAGTTAGCTGGTTTTGCTGACTCCAGGCTCCACCCCCTTTTGACCTCCAACCTCATTGTAAGCTTGGAGGTCCATTCATCTTGTATTCTACATTTCCTAACAAACACCGATTTCCATTCAGGGCTCAAACTGACCTCGAACTTGAAAAAGTTCTGGCGTTTCTCTACTCTCTTACATCATGAGTTAAGTGAGATCTTCTGCAGCTTCTGAGTCTGCTACTGTACATGAGGAAACAATACATTCCCCAGAGCTCATTTTAGTTTTTGTTCTGTTTTTAGACTAGCCAATTACTCTTTCCCCTTATTTCTTCCAATTTAGTTGTCGTGCCAATTAACCCTCCCCACACATTTCTGTGTTGCCCAACAACCACATTTTCACCAAACTGCCCTCACGGAGGCAGTAGCCTACTGTATTTTAGCCTACAGCAGGGGTCTTCAACGTTTTCAGGCCAAGGACCCCCTAGCTGAGAGAGAGATGAAGCAGGGGGACCCCCTCTATATTGTATAAAATTGTGTTTCAGATTATACTTTTTTTGTTTACTTGGTCTCTTTTTTCCCCCTCTACACCTACACCTCTTTGCCAAAAATAGCCGATCTACAAGCCCACAACGCCTCGCAGCGCGAGGCGTTGTGAGCTTGTAGATCTGCTATTTTTGGCTAAAGTTCTCCTCAGAGAAGGGATGCTAAGGTTCAAGTGGTTAAGGTAAAAAGAAAAATCATATCACACAAAGATTTGGCGGACCCCCTGTAGTAACTCTGAGGACCCCCTAGGGGTCCCGGACCCCCTGTTGAAGACCCCTGGCCTACAGTATGTTCTGAGTTTGTGGGTTTACTATATAAGCACACTATAATGCCAGTTAGAGCACCCAAAAGGATGATAATCAGCAATCAGCTGAATCAATAATAAGCAATGTCATATAGAAAGCAAAAGCTAGTTCAGCACTCGCTCTCTGTCCCTCTCTTTTGTGCGCTTTCTGTATTTCTCTTTCCATTCATGCAGTCATTTAGCACTCTCTCTCTCTCTCTCCCTCTTCCTCTCCCTCTATCGCTCTCCCTCTCTCTCTCTCTCTCTCTCTCCCCCTCTCTCTCTCTCTCTCTCTCTCTCTCTCTCTCTCCCTCTCTCCCTCTCTCTCCATCGCTCTCCCTCTCTCTCTATCGCTCTCTCTCTCTCTCTCTCTCTCTCTCTCTCTCTCTCTCTCTCTCTCTCTCTCTCTCTCTCTCTCTCTCTCTCTCTCTCTCTCTCTCTCTCTCTCTCTCTCTCTCTCTCTCTCTCTCTCTCTCTCTCTCTCTGCATAGTACAGTGAGTTCTTCACCTCCCTCTGGTTGGCTCTGTCAATATTTAGGATGAATGGTGCCCCGCTGTAGCGATTATTAGCTCAGCAGATTGTTATGAGATATAAATACCATCTCCATTTACAATTCATGATCTGTAGTAGTCTCTCTCTGCATGCCGTCTGTACGCCTAACAAAAGCTCCACTCCACTCTCTACCATCTAGGCTGATAGAAGTTTTAGTTACACTCATCTGTCAAAGTGAAGCAGTGTGATACATTATCCATGCACACGTGTGTTAACTCCATCCTAGCCATGGAGCAAAGTAGAAATGTTACATAATAATTTATACAGTATATAAAAACATCCATAGTCCATACGGGTAAATTAACCACGATGTTGCCGTGTTTCTTTTTTTTCTTCCTCAGGAATGGTCTCATTTGGTTTGTGTCATTCTATTGTGATCTCTGTCTCTCTCTCTCTGTTACGTAATGAATGAATACTACATGTGTTCAGCTACTCATCCTTGTGTATCCTCCTGATTCAGCCCTTTGACATTTAAGGTTTTCAATCAACTTTTTTTTTCAATCACTTCTTCAGCCTCTGTTTTATGATCTCATCACCTCTCCTCCATCAGAGAGAGAGAGCTTAGGATGAGTGCGCGCACACACACACACACACACACACACACACACACACACACACACACACACACACACACACACACACACACACACACACACACACACACACACACACACACACACACACACACACACACACACACACACACATACAGCAAGAGAGGAAAAGCACTCGGTGTCCAGTGCTGGAAATGAATGAAAGCACAAGACCCTCCTTCCATCAAAGTGTGTAACCTGACGGGTGGGCTTGGAATGATCCCCAGTGGTGAAAAGTAACTAAGTACATTTACTCAAGTACTGTACTTGAGTAAGTGTTGTGAGCTTGTAGATCTGCTATCTTCAAACATTTTAGTACTTTTACTTTTTGTACTTTAAATAAGTTTTGATGCCAATAAATACTTTTGTACTTTTACTCAAGTCAATTTTGAATTCTGGACTTTTACTTGTAACAGAGTATTTCTTTACTTAAGTAAAGAATTTGAGTACTTTTCCACCACTGATGATCCCATACGGGTATGTATGGTATAGAGATAGAACATATTTGAATGTGAATAAATTGCATGGAGAAAAAAAAACCTGGAACCCATCGTCAAAAAAAAGGAAAAAAAATGCGCCCTCTGCTGTTTTTTTTCCTTTGAATTTGACTCTGGGGGGACCGCACAATAGAATGTTGATAACAGGATGTTGGCCCGTTTGGTCCACCCTCAGCCCTCCTCTTCCTGGCGCCCCGCCTATGTTTTCATTCCCACTGACTAACATTTCTCCCACGGAACATGGACGTTATAGTCGACAAGCTTTTTGCTAGCGTACTTACGGGAGTTGCTCCATAGGCTCTATTCACAGCAGCCATATTATGAAGACATTTACAGGTGTTACCAATGATACTTAATGAAGGCTCTGTTCCATTCTGGTCAAACAGAGTCAGGGTGCTGATATTGGGCATGTTGGCCCACTGGAAACACTCTGCTACACCAGTGGGTCTACAGTTGGGGTCCAGGGGACCCTCATGGGCTTCCAAATGGCCCCTTACAGGTGTGTAACTCTGAGAGTGTACAAATGGAACCAAATGGACCCGTAAGGGTCCATTTGGTTCCATTTGTACACTCTCAGAGTTATGGGGGTCGTGGAAACCACTGTGCTACACTAAATGGAACAGAGCCTTCATTAGTATCATTGGTAACACCTGTGAAGGAAGTGATAATACGGTATGTAAAACCTCTTCAGCACATGTGTTTGAAGTATTTGATAGATCGTCGAGTTTCCAGTGGGGAACACATTTGAAAGCGAACGCACAGATGTAAATCCCGCCCACAACATTTGATTGGGTACAGCGCGGCTTGCTTCCTGATCTAATGCGATAATAATCACAGGCCATGTGTCACTGTGATTCACCTGTCGGCACTGATCGTGGATCAAGCAGAACAGACATACAGAGTACAGTTATGTAATTCATACATGAATTCATACATGCATGAATCCGCGAGTGAGCGCTAAAAATAAATCCCCACTTGTGGGCCAATGTTCACACGTTCTGAATGGCCCCTCCCGACAGATGCAGCAGCGCAGCTCGGAATCTGTTCTTCAGAGATTGCTTAAACCCTAGACTAGAGACCAGACTTAGTAAACTGTGCCTGAGTTGGCTCTGTACTTGGACCGCTTTTTCTTTCAACTACACCATTGGTTCTCAAACCTTTCATGTCAAGGACCCCCAAAATGATATGTATTTGGCCGCGGACCCCCATCTCAAATATGCTGTTCCAGGGACCCCCAGAAGCAAAGATTTGAGTTACAAATGTTCACAGTAAAAAAAATATGCATTCACAGGTTTGCTCAAATTTTCACGATTTAAAAAAAATAGCAGATCTACAAGCTCATAGCGCGTTCCGCTGCGGCGTGTTGCAAACTTGTAGATCGGCTATTTCTGGTCTACGTTCCCCTGTTAGCTAGTGGTTAATGTTACATGTTACTGGGTGAACGACTCCTGATAGGATGTTGCCATGTGCAGGCACAAGTACAGGGAACACAATGCACCGTATCATCTAACTGCTACTACTGTGGACAGCCTGCCCAGGAGAGCAACTTAACCCATTAAGACTGGGAACGCATCTGTGTGCCATGTTTACATTTCTTTGGCTATTCAAAAATAGCAGATATACAAGCTCATAGCACGGCACTCGGTGCCGTGCTATGAGCTTGTAGATCTGCTATTTTTTTTTTAATCATGAACATTTGCGCAATCTTTCAATATATATACATATTTTTTAAAGCTAATATTTTTACTCAAATCTTTGCTTCTGGGGATTCTACAAATGTCTTCTAAATCCTAACAGTTTTTTTATAAGAGTTATGTTGCTATGATATCAGTGGTTCTCAAACTTTTTCATGTCAAGGACCACCCAAAATGATATGTATTTGGCCGCGGACCCCCATCAAAAGCTTGTATATCTGCTATTTTTGAATTGCCCAAAGAAATCAAAAAATGACACAGATGCGTTACCGGTCTTAATGGTTTAAAATAACTGTGCTGTGTCCCATGTGACGCTCTCAGCTCTCTGACATGTGTTTGCATGAGCGAGCAGTGTGTGTGCCTGTGTGTGTGTGTGTGTGTGTGTGTGTGTGTGTGTGTGTGTGTGTGTGTGTGTGTGTGTGTGTGTGTGTGTGTGTGTGTGTGTGTGTGTGTGTGTGTGTGTGTGGAGGACGAGTGTGTCATTCCTCTGGAAACACTCAATGAGGTAACATCGCTGATGCTGATGCTGTGCACCAGCCGTACCAGTTCAGAAAGCATGAAACATCAACCGTTCCCAGTTAGCATTATATAGCGGTTCCTATTGTTCCTATTGTTTTAGCTGCACATGCTGTACATGTGACTGGGATCTCTCATTCTTAACTTTATTCTCTCTCTCTCTCTGTCTCTCTCTCTGTCGTTCCCTTCCATCAGTGAAGCAGTGACTGTACAGTCACGTTTTTTTTGCTTCATACTTTCACAAACCCTGAAGGCGAGCCATCTCAGGAGATTTCACATTAGAGTGAGCTCACACATACTGTACACACACACACACACACACACACACACACACACACACACACACACACACACACACACACACACACACACACACACACACACTCAGGTACACACACATGTGCACACAAGCACGCACGTGCGTGTGTGTGTGTGTGTGTGTGTGTGTGTGTGTGTGTGCCTGTGATTCACCTGTCGGCAGACATACAGAGTACAGTTATGTAATTCATACATGAATTCATACATGCATGAATCCGCGAGTGAGCGCTAAAAATAAAACCCATGCAGCTATATTTATTTCTTTTCCAACAATCCCCCCTATATATACACCCACCCACATCACGTCCTCCTCCTGCTCTTCTCCCCCAACCCTCCCCTCCCCTACCCCCCCTGCCCAGATTCATTCAGCCTCTGCTGCGCCTCACAGCCAGTGGTGGAAAAAGTATTCAAATATTTTACTGAAGGAAAAGTATCAATACTGCAATGTTGAAGTACTCTACAAGTGAAAGTCTGCAATTCAAAATGTACTTGAGTATGAGTACAAAAGTATTGGTTTCAAAATGTACTTAAAGTACCAAAAGTAAAAGTACTAAAATGTTTGAAAATAGTAGATCTACAAGCTCACAGCGCGTCGCGATGCGACGCGTTGTGAGCTTGTAGATCGGCTATTTTCAAATAGCCTAGGTATGACATATAGGGCTAAAGTGGTTTATGTATGTTTTATAATGCAATACTTTATATTCTGCAAAGTAACTCGTAACTAGAGTTTACAAATAATTGTAGTGGAGTGAAAGTACAATATTTGCCTCTGAGATGTAGTGGAGTAGAAGTAAAAGTATAGACAATTGGAAATGCTCCAGTCAAGTGAAAGTACCTCAAAATAGTACTTAAGTACAGTACTTGAGTAAATGTACTTAGTTACTCTACACTGCTATATACACCCACCCACATCACCTCCTCCCCCGCGCCTCCCCTCCCTCCCCTGCCCAGATTCATTCAGCCTCTGCTGCTCACAGGCTCCTCAGAGGAGAGAGAGGAGCTAAAAATAGAGGTCTTTCCCCTGCACGTTTCTGAGTAATATCCTTGAGTCTCTCATCCTCCCTATACCCACCCCTCCTTCCCTCCTCTCTGTCTCTCTCTCTCTCTCTCTCTCTCTCTCTCTCTCTCTCTTTTCTCATGCATCCTCCTCCCTCTCTCACTCACACACACACACACACACACACACACACACACACACACACACACACACACACACACACACACACACACACACACACACACACACACACACACACACACACACACACACACACACACACACACACACACACACACACACACACACTCCTCCCTCTTTAGCCTTCCTTGCCACGAGCGTGCGTTGGTTTGCAACAATCTCACGCACGCACATTTCCATCTGAGCACCGGCTAATTAATTTATTCCTCTGCTTCTTTGTGTGTTTGCGAAGGCAGTGGGGGAAATTAAATGCAGGGGGATGGTGCATGTGTGTTTGTGGGAAGCGGGGGGGCGGGGGGGGGGGGGGGGGGGGGAGGGGGGCATTAGTGGGGGGCACATTGGGGCGGTGATTGGGGGAGGCAATGCTCTCCTCATTTAAATGAAACACGTTTAAAACCTATTCCCAGTGTAAAATCTTTCGGGCGTGTCTCGTTTGTTTATACCGGTCACGCTTCTGTTTCCTCTCTCCCAGAATCCTGGCTCCTGTGTTGCGTATGTTGTGATGCGTTCAAGCCCCCAGAACCCAGTGGTTGCGTTGAAGCGCATTGGACATGCTGGCCATTCATAGGTACTGCAGCTTAAAACTGTACATGAACGAGCGAAAGCGGTTTCGACTCACGAGCTTGCGCACGGGGCTGCGCACCTCTGTGACGCAAAACACGTCACCTCTGTGACGCAAAACGTGTCACAGTGGCCCCAAATAGGCCTCGCCCATCACATTTTCCAACCCGGAAGAAGGGTTGATTTCGGCTCATGTGCTGGGTGAGCAACTCAATGCAAGTGGATGGAAGGGGATTTCTGGTTCCCTCTATTATTGTTGTTGCCAGACCCAATGGGTCGGGCTTACATGAGGCTTTGTATCTGTTTTGTCCATACATGGTATGTCACTTTGTCCCCCGGCCCCAGCCAAAAAAGTCTGTCCCCCTTTCGTCATAGAAGGGCCATAGAAGGGACACACGTCATGCGAAGCCCGGCCATTCAGATTTCAACTACTAGGGGTCTGGCAGTACCAGGTCTCCTGGTTCTAGTTTTGTTTTTAGCGGCGCTAGCCGCTTTATACCTTTAGGTATAGAGCGGATCCTGCTCTATACCTGACTTTGTCCGTGTTCACCGTCAACGCGCTGATTGGTCAGACCCGTCACCCGTCGTGACACATGGCTATAAACACATTATAAACACATATCGATGACAAAATGTATGAAAGGCGCCGCTACCTTCACACAGGGTGTGATTTTTACATTGTTGCGTTGTGTTTTTGCGTTGCTTTGTATTGTGTTGGCGGAAGGTTGTGGGTTCAAACCCTACTCAGGGTTGATGCCAGCACGGGCATGCGGTCACAACAGGTCCCTATAACGCCAAATCAAATGTCTCCTGCAGGAGGCGCGCCTGTAGCCCGTCCCGGACAGGAGTCTCTAGACGTAAAAAAAAAAACAGATGATGATGACTGGACTAAGGCGAGGAAGAGAAAGGCCATAGTTGTCTTTCTTGTGACGATAAGGGCAGCACGTGTAAACACGTGGGGAAGAGATCAGCGCTGATTTCCCTGGGAGGTCTTGGCTTTTCTGCATTTCCCTTTTCATTCGGTCAGTTGATTGGTTTCTTCTCAAGGCGCCGGCTTTATGGTAATCGGAAAGATGACTCACAGCGAGTGATGTTGGCACAGCCATGGCTGACCTACATTCTCTGACAACCTTTCACACCTGCTGTCCACTCACATTATGCAAACTGCTCGCATAAATACCCTAGACATAGGAGGATATTTCGCTGAATTGGGCATGTATGGCATCGCTCCCGGGGACATTCCATTGACTTGCACATGTCTTTCCGTTGCCATGTTGAGATAACATGTTGACTCATCGGCGTGCATGCATTCTCCCACACACTACATCCTACACCTCACCCTTTCTCCTCCCTCACCCGACCACAACATGTGCACATTTCTTTTCTTGCTTCTCCATCCGATAATGTTAACCACTTAAGCCCTATTCTCTGAACATTTCAAAAGAGAAAATAACCGATCTACAAGGTCATAACGTGTGCCATTGTGAGCCTGTGCCTCTTCTGTTTTTTGAAAAATGTTCACCTATAATCATAGAACTGGTAAATTTAAGCCCTATTCTCTGAAGACTTCAAAAGAGAAAATAACCGACCTACAAGCTCATATCGTGTGCCGTTGTGAGCCGGTACATCTTGAAAAATATCCGCCTATATAATCATAAAGGGTTAAAGTGTTTTCATGTTGTCTGTTGTTGCCTGTACTGTGATGCACGGTGAGCATCATTCTATGTATCAAGTTTACTATTATTACCATGCAGGCATTCTCTAGTGGCGCTCCGAGAGGCAGCGCTTTCCATATAATAACAACAAAGGGTTCACAGGTCTGGAAAAGGCAAACACCTTTTTTTTTTTTTTACATTCTTTGTTGCAGGCTGTTGTTGAGTGTTGTTCAGCAACATGGAACCTATCCACCCCAACAACCAATAACACGTCTATGACATCACACACTCAGGAGAGACCCCGTGCTATTCTCACATCAGCACCACGTTGTGTTGGCATATGTTCCAATTTTAAACACACGCATTCTACCTTCTACTGAGCTGTGTAACAGATGGTACCAAAATGACTTTATGGCAGAGTGTCTTTTCATATACACAGACTATTCCAAGGCCCCAGGACCGCAGAGTCCTGGGGCCCAGAGATTATTGATGCTGCCTTGTCCTGGTGTTCCGCATTTTAAACACTACTATGCTACTGTGCTTATATCAAAGTATTGTTAAAGACGGGGTGCCGTGATTTTCAGTGATCCCCCCACCCCCTAAAATATAATCATCAGGTATTATGGTTATACTAGGAGGAAGATTTTTTTCAAAAAAGTGTACAGAAATGTTAAAATTATGTTTTTATGTGGACACGCCTCCAGTTCTTTAAGTATACCTGGTTCTCACCTTAGCACCACCCACCTGTCCTAGTCCCTCCTCCTTCTCATGCCCACACCTGCTGTGTTATGATAATGAGGGGGAGGGCATGTTTTTACTATGTCACTAAAGCGCTGTTTTTCTATTGGCACGTTTGACCCTCAGGGTTTCAGCCTACAGGAAGAAACTCAAAGTAGTCAGAGAAGACATAAAACACCATAAAAATACCACCAGGGGGCTTAATAAAGTTCTATCAACTTCATAGACACATGAAAAACAGAAAAAGTGCAAAACTATGGCACCACCTCTTTAATATAGAAAGATACACTATCCCAATTGGAGCCACTAGAGGCAAAATAGTACACAAATCCTACAAATGGTCTTGTGGTTGCCGTGGTTTGCTTCTCCCCCGACCATAGTTAGTTTTTTAACTGTGAGTGTGTAAACACTGGGGCGGAAAGCCAATACTGTATATTTTTTCTGAAAGTTCGAGATATCTGAGATAATTATATAAAGGGGTAGGACCTGAAGAGTTTTCACAAAACTTCTTCCTACTCCTTTTTCGAACATCCTACTATAATTCTAGTAACCTCTGTCTGTAGTGGTGAGTGAGTGAGTAGGTGGGTGAGTAGGTGAAGCTACCCGGTTCTCCTCAGTGGCTGGACCAATTGCTCTGATTTTGCACACAGCCATTGACCATTACCATCTGAACTTAACTGTGAAGCCCGTTTTTCACTTTCATCAAATCTCAGCTTCTTAATAGCGTTTATGTGTCAAATAATGTCGCCATGGTTACGGGCCTGCCCAGCTATGGGACGAACTGCCTCCCGGGTTGCCAGATCATGTGCGCATATCCCCCCACGGATGCGCTGCGCCGACCGGGTATGGTCTAGTGGAATATAATTTAAGGATGATGTTAAAATAACTTTGGCGCAGTTTTTTATCAAATGTTTCCCTTTTGTTTCCTGTGTCTTTTTCTCATTTATATCTTTAATATGTTCGAAAAAAGAAAATAATGACCAAATTGGCACCAAACGCGGAAGTAGAGTGTTCATGTGTTGGGTGAGCAACTTCATTGCAATGAATAGGTTGGGGCGTACGTGTCTTATCCACATATATTATAACTCTATGGTTTACTCTCTAAAAGTCATAGAGTGCACCAAAAAGAACCAGACATTCTTGTTCACGGGCTTGTTCAATGTTCCTCTTGCAGTGGGTCGTAACCCAAAAGTGACCCGCAAGATATTCTGACGGGGTCGCCGACAAACTTTAATAGAGGTACCAGATCGTGTGATTTGGGTATTGTTTGCCTTTCCTCGTCATTCCAAATTCCGATAGCATTCATGTTGTTTTTTTCAGATTACCGTCAAGGCCTTTTCTGTTTTATTAGATATCACAGCGGATAGAGGTATAGTGCAGAGTTGGGGGGGTAACACTCCACACAGGTCCACAATACCTTACGGCATACTTTATGACAAGCCAGCCTCTCACAGATTGATGTATCCTTGCTTTTTGGTGACAGAAGCCATATAAGCTTGTGTGAGTTCACTAGATATCCACCTGCTGACGTTCTTTTTTTACTTTTTGCAATCAAAAGTCCAACGGAGGCAAGCCTAAATTTTTCATGAGGAACGCAGCTGTCTGTCTGAAGTCCTTCACGGTCACCCTGGGTGAAAGAGAGAGAGAGAGAGAGAGAGAGAGAGAGAGAGAGAGAGAGAGAGAGAGAGAGAGAGAGAGAGAGAGATGCTGTCCATCTGCGCAGACAGCATCTCACTCTCGCAGACAAAATCTCTCTCTCTCTCTCTCTCTCTCGCTCTAAAACATGAACACACACACACACACACACACACACACACACACACACACACACACACACACACACACACACACACACACACACACACACACACACACACACACACACACACACACACACACCCTTGTGTGGTTGTTGTGATGACATTCTGCTGACTTGATTCATTCCCCATGCAACTCCGCGTTGCTCACGGTGACATGCTCAACTTTAACTTTGTACCAGCAGCAGCCCTGTTAAGAAAACCACTTCCAAGGCACAGCATGCTTCTCACAAAAGGAAGGTGACCTAGCTGTCCAGATTTCCACTTGTTATGGGAACATTTGCAGATCTTTAAAGGAAAAACGCTGTTTGTTGTTGTTGTAAGTTGTCGTTGTGCGTTACACAGTAGCAAGAGAATGAACCCTTTGTTTGTTTTCCATAGCATAGTACATTCAGTACAACCACATTCTTCTGTCCAGAAAAATAGCTCTAGAGGAACTATCAACTTACTGAGGAATGGAAGAAGGTGTTAAGCATTTCCCTACTAATAACATCCACATCTGCCTAGGGATTCAAACTGTTTATCTGCTTACGTAGAAACAAACCCATGTTGGAGAGATGACTGTGGTTGGAGCCAGAACCGCCCCCCCCCCCCCCCCACCACACCCATGACATTATCTGTAATCTTCCACAACACAAGCAACGTATAAGCGCTGCTATCTACTTCTGCAGCTTCCCAGTCTCAGCCTCTCAGTCTGAACGTAATTGGATCTGGTAATGTTGCCCAGATAAACAGTCATTCTGTGGGAAAGCACGGCGTCTTGTTTTCATTTTAAGGCAGTCGGTCAATTCCTTTACGTTGTTTTTTTATTTGTTTTTACCCAGAGTCCATTGGGAGGAGGAGGGGGGGAGAACATATAGGCTATATGCCAGTGCCCTCTGCTCCTCTCTGATATAGGAACAATTTAGTTGCATTATAGACGCTAACTAATGCAATAACATGACTGCCACCATGTTTGCTGTGAGCAAATGGAAAGTTGGTGTCAACGTGAAATGGGAACGGGTCAACTAAACGCTTGGGCCGGTAGGCAGTGGTGTATGCTGTGTGTAGTCATGTGTACGACGAGTTGGATGGTGCTTTGTTTTTGAAAAAAACAAAAAAACAAAACACAAACAGTACACTTAGAGGTAGGGTACGTGATATTTTTTGGTACTTTTGTTTTTGTTAAAAAGGTTAAAGTACTATATTCTGATAGTAATCATTGCTACAGAGCATTTGTTCAGTCACAGGGGTCTCTCCAGCTCTTTAGTAAACAGAATATAGTACATTTTCAGGTAGGTGACGAAATTTAAGCCAATCAGGAGAGAGCACTGAAAATGCATTTTCTTTTTAATAAAGAGCTGGAGGGACATGGGAGACTCCTTTTATTGAACAAACACTCTATAGCAATGAGTACTATCAAAATATAGAGCTATTTAACACTTATTTTAACCAACGTAAATCACTTACCCTACCTATAAGTGTAAATCTCAAACAGTGCACTTAAGTTTCTGGTAACATTTGAGATTTAAAGTAGACAATGCAGAGGATTAATATTTGATCAGCACTGCCGAGATTGATAGTTTGATCCGAGTTTCGCGAGCCTGCAGTGTTGCGTTGGGCGGACCTCATTTGCATGAAGTTGAGATGTGAGTCATGATTATGCAAATTCAGATACGACGGTCGGTCAACTAGCCATGCCGCATGCATCATGCACCCCACGGCCCGGATCTCCTGGTTCTCATAGAAAATAAATTGGAACCGTCGACTTGACATGCATCAATGCATCCAGTGTGTGTCTGCACCACACAGCTGATAGCGGAGAGAGAGTAGCATAGCCCTGCCTAAACATGCTTAAGTTAAGCGGTGTCATTATGCCCTGCAGAGTCAATCAGATGTCAGTGTACCTGATGTGTATGTGCTTAGAAATGGTATGAGGAACAGCTGAGACAGGGAGGAGCAACCAGAGCAATCACAGTGAAGCGCAGGTGAGTGTCTAGCCATGGACCAGGGCAGCAGAGCCAACAGCCAACCAGCAAGGCAGTGTAGACACTAAACCAGAGGACAGAGAAACACATTGAAGTGGAACCAGAAAATGTCCGCCACTGCTATGCCCTATAGCAAATGCAAATTGAGGACAAGTCTATCTCACTCTCAAACATGTAAACATTGAATATTGTCAATTTGGGGGGAATTGAGCCACACTTCTCTGACGGGTCAAATTTTACCCTTAACACCACAGATGTCACTTGTTTTTATAGAGACCCTCAACTAAAATGGTGGTAATTAATTTTGTTGCGTTAAAATAGCTGTTTCTGAGGATATCATGAAGCCTTGTTCCAATAAAGAAATGTAAAGGGTACTTTTTACCTATTTAAACTTGAAAACGGGTCAAAATGACCCTAACACAATGGAAGGTGACATCTATGATGTAAAGGCAGTGCTGCAGTGTAAGTCGTTCTGTTCAGGAGCGTCAGACACGTGGCTCCTCCCACTGGCACATGCAAAACCACACTCTAACACGTCCAATGCTCTCCCGAGCAGCTTGGACATTTTCCATTTCTTTGATAATTTTGTTCTTTCTGTTCATTATTCTCTCTCTCTCTGCTTACACACTTTCTGTCTCCCTTGATCAATCTTTCTTTCAGTCTCTCTCTCTCTCTCTCTCTCTCTCTCTCTCTCTCTCTCTCTCTCTCTCTCTCTCTCTCTCTCTCTCTCTCTCTGTATCTTCTATTTTCTGTCTCGTGTTTGTACTTTCTCTCTGTCAGAGGCATAGCTGTGAAGTTAGAGGGCAGCAGCTGACACTTGTAGATAACATGGTATCAGTTGTGTTCCGTCTCTCTCTCTCTCTCTCTCTCTCTCTCTCTCTCTCTCTCTCTCTCTCTCTCTCTCTCTCTCTCTCTCTCTCTCTCTCTCTCCTTTACTCAATCTGCCAGTCTGTCTCGGTTCCCTTTTCTCCATCTCACTCATCCAGTGACTCTGTGTCCACTTGCGACAGCATTTACACAAGGCTGCACAATATGTACTGTGATTACGCCTTTCTTATTGTAAATCACTCTGGATGAAAGCTTCTGCTACGTGCCTACATTGTAAATTGCATATCAAAGATGTATTATCATCGCTGTATCTACATGTGCCATGTATTCACACTCTGCATTTCCACATTTTTGGCCAATCACTCCAAGTCCTGCTAAATATTTAACTTGTTTCCAGGCTATTATTCATTTCAACAGTCCAGGTATAACGGATGTTTTTGTTTATTAGAAGAGAACGTTTCAAGGGGAAGGGGGGGAGGGGGGGGAGTTGGTGGTATATATTCATTGTTGCAGCTGTAGCCAGGTGCAATAGTTTCAGTAAAACCATGTTGTTGGAATGGAAATATACAGTAATCCGTTTCTTTCTTCTTCCTTTTTTTCAGTGTGTGAATACAGTAGGCGTGGCAATATATCTCAAAAGTTACTGGCTGGAATTTTCTGTGCACCTCCATGCTCCCTGATCAGGGATGAACCCTACGGATTTTCGTGACCCCATGACCTTTGCTCTGGCACCACCCATACCACGCCAAAATGTCCACCTGCACGCTCGTCAGTTCAAACCAATTACCTGTAGGTCATGAGGTGTGTAAGGAAGGAGCAGCACGTTTGGTCTTTTACAGAATAGGGAAGGGCGGAGTAAAAATGATGAATGCAGCATCCAGTCTGCCCCAAATGTAATCACACATTGAGCTGTCACCAAACATCAGAGTCAAAAAGCAATTCTGCAGAATTCCCCAAGAGCAAATGTCCGTTTGTGGGAGGTGCCGAGTTGTCAAAACGACAAATCAAAAAGATTGCACTGAGGATTTTGCTGTGTAAACCAGTGGTTCTCAAACTTTTTCATGTCAAGGACCTCCAAATTGACACTTATTAGCCCGCGGACCCCCATTTGAATAGATAAGCCAGGGACCCCCATAAGAGAAGATTTTTACGTCTCTAGCAGTGATTCTCAATCATTGTAATTTAAGGACCTCCCCATGTTTGACATGCATTAGGCTACGGACCCCCATTTAATGGTATTTCTATCTCTGGGACTCCAATTTATATTGTAAAATCAATGTTAATTTAACTCTGAGAGTGTACAAATGGAACCAAATGGACCCGTTAGGGTCCATTTGGTTCCTATAAATCATTTAGCTGGGGACCCCCTGGTATCCCCTCAAGTACCCCTGGGGGTCCCCGGACCCCACTTTGAGAACCAATGGTGTAAACTTAGCCTCGCGTAGCCAGACAATATCACACGACACACTGCGTGGATATTAGTGGAACCAGGCTAGTGTAAACTGGTTCTATCATTTTCCTGCACGACCAGCCACCAGGGGGCGTGGCTTGTTTCTTTTGGGTGCACGAGGCAATGCATGCAACAAAACAACCTGCTGGGTCTACAGGTATGTGTCTCAGCCTGGCCTTCCCTCATTCAACAAGACAAGCCAAAAACAAACAAACAAAAAGTCTTGGAAGTTGAATTTTTGTGTGTCTCATGGGCGTGCCAGGGAAGAATCTCAGCGGAATGGAGCTCATCCTCTCATCCAGAGTATTTTTAAGCGGATGAGAGGAACACAGGCATATAGAGAACAAGAATGACCGTTAGACTGCTGTAAGAGTACCTTCTTCCACCAAAGGTTTAAAGACACACTGGACTGCAGGTCAAGGTAAAGCATCTGTGGCATTTTAGATTTTAATTTATATAATAGCATCATACGTTTTTCAGAAAACTCTCAGGATTTAGAACTTTTGTTCAGAACAGTGCGTGGTTCTCAGCAATAGCAGAAATACAAGCTCACCGCGCGCCACTTCGTGACAGCTTACGTACATCTGCTATTTTTGAAAAAAATTACGTAGTCTTCTCTTCATGGGGGTCCCTGGCACAAAACATTTTCAGATGGGGGGGTCCGTGGCCATAATGTATATATATATCAATTTGGGGGTCCTTCACACGAAAAACTTTGAGAACTACTAATTCAGAAGGCAAATTTGTAGAATCGGTCTCAGGTCTTAATCAAGGGCCCAGCATTGGCCTTTGAAATTGCAAAGGCCAAAGGCCAATGCTCCGTAGGGTGACCACCCGTCCCGAAATTCGCGGGACAGTCCCGAAATTGGACCCTCTGTCCCGCGTCCCGCACAAGCAGAGCAATGTCCCGAAAATCAAAGATGTGAAAAAAAAAAATGATTTTTTTTTTTGATAATAAATCGGTAAAATCAGGCAAAAATAAGAATTAAATAACATAACCCTAACCTAACCCTAATCTTAACCCTAAAACCGAAATAAAGAAACAAAAACTGGAAAAAAACGAACCCAATCCGCCCAGAACCGCGCAAAAAAATCTCGGGAGGTACTCGTGCACGCGCGCTGCGCGTAACGGGTACGTCTGTCCCTCAATGGGTCTGTTTGAAGGTGGTCACCCTAATGCTCCGAACAATCGGCTTAATTTCTACAGTCTGTAGAAACCAATGGCGTCGCTTTGTCCATTCTTTTTACTGGTCTTAATGGGTTAAGTGTGCATTATTTGTGTACTGTAGCAATTTATCAGATGCACTTCCTGTATCTTGAGCGGCTACACTAGCATCCTTAGTAGAAAGGTCATTCTAAAAGTGGTCTTAGAAAGCCTTCTCCCACCTGATATATCTCCTTGTTAACTCACATCCAATTAACTCCTGCACTCAATTAGGTTTAAGCTTTCACCCCCCATCTCCCTTGCTCCAATCTCAGGAGTTTCTGTCGTCTCCTCCACTCCCAACATGACACTGATTGATGGTCTCTTCTTGCCGCCTGGCATTTGGCACGAGAACTTTGCGATTGGTGCCACGGCCCCAACTGGCGGTTAATGTGGTCATTAGCATGCAGCTGAGTGAGACGCAGGCTAGCGGCCAGGCTAACCCCCACTACTTTAATAACGCAACGATAACATCCTGGGGTGCCATGACCCTTTTCATGTGCTACACAGTTTATTATTGTCCGCTAAGCTTTTTTTTGTTCTTTTTTCTCTCACACACTCATTAGCGTCAGGGGATGAGATGAAATGGAGAGATAGAGGACAGCAATGATTGGATTGAGCTGATTCCATTAGCTTGGGTGGCTAATGGCTCCGCTGGGCCGTGTGTGTGTGTGTGTGTGTGTGTGTGTGTGTGTGTGTGTGTGTGTGTGTGTGTGTGTGTGTGTGTGTGTGTGTGTGTGTGTGTGTATGTGTGTGTGTGTGTGTGTGTGTGTGTGTGTGTGTGCGAGTACGTGTACGTGTGCGAGTACATGCACGTGCGTGTGTGCGTGCATGTGTGCGTGCGTGTGTGTGCACAAGATTATGTGCATGTGTTTGTGTGTGTGTGTGTGTGCATGTGTTTGTGTGTGTGTGTGTGTGTGTGTGTGTGTGTGTGTGGGTGTGTGTGTGAGAGTGTGTGCGCGTGTGTGCACGTGAGTGCGTGTGTGCGTGCGTGCGTGCGTGCGTGCGTGCGTGCGTGCGTGCGTGCGTGCGTGCGTGCGTGCGTGCGCATTCCAATACACATGGAATGTCACAGACAACCTGCTCTCTGCTCCTATCACACATGGGGCCTTGTTCCAGTAATGTTTATCTGGTGTTTGTAGAGTCTGCTCTGTCTTCATGTTTGCCAAGATCAACTAACAATGCCCATCAGCAAACAATCAGGATGTGCATCAAAATGCAATGAACAGGGAGGCATAAAGGTACGTCAGATTATGCAGGGGATAATTGACGACGAGCTGGTCACCCGACAGGGTGATTAAATAGCGGAGGAGTGATTGCTAAATTGTATCTTTGTTGGTACAACCCCCGACCCCCAAGGCTTTTTAAAAGCTAATGCGAGTGGACTGACCACCTTCATATTCCCGATGCCTTCCCTGCTTATGCCCAAACGCACCCTAAAGGGCCGCTGCTGGCCATTTGGGCAGAGGTGGAAAAAGTACAACATTTTTAAATGTTTCAATCAAAAGTAAAAGTACTCGTTACGCAGAATGTCTCGTTTCACACGTTTTCACATGTATAAAATTCATAAAAATCCTTTGAAAATAGCAGATCTACAAGTTCACAATGCATCGCGACGCATTGTGAGCTTGTAGATCTGCTATTTTCAAATGGCCGAAATGTATATAGTGCTGAAGTGGGTAATGTATCTTTTATAATAATAATCAAAATTTAAAAAGTAACTAGTAACTAAAGTTTTCAAATAATTGTAGTGGAGTAGAAGTAGAAGTATTGGAAATTGGAAATACTCAAGTAAAGTACAACTACCTCAAAATTGTACTTAAGTACAGTACTTGAGTACATGTACTTAGTTACTTTCCACCACTGCATTTGGGTGCCCTAAGCATACTATCTTTGTGGGGATTACGCTATAACGTGCATGCGTATCTCGTAGCTTTAAGTTTCATGCCTACAAATATAAAATGTTGGTGCCCCCTCGGCACTGTGGTGACGCACAGTGCGTGGTGTGCGTGTGCCTAATGGCGGTACTGCACCCTATGACCTGTTCGCAGTAAAGATACAATTTAGGATCATCAGATAATGGTGGCTCCACTCTCCACTCTTAAACTCATCAGGAAATATAGTTTGCGCTAAGTATAGTTTTACTGCAAGGACATTTATGGCTAGAGTAAACCTTTCAGAACCTTCATCGTGAAGACATTACATTTTTACTATTGACGGAGAAGTAATCATCAGAGAAATGAAATTCCTTGATGAGAGGAATAGTGGTGTGGCGTGGTCCATAATTAGAAATTTGTAGACACACTTATTGCAGGCAAGTTATCTTAGATTATCCATACATCAAAGTCAAAACAGAAATTGAAAACCATTATAACAGAATACAGTGTTCAGTATAGTAATATGATCTGTAACCATTATTTGGAGTAAACCAGAGCAGATATCAGTCCTACTATGATTCCGTATCAGCCAAACCGGTAGCCTTTCCTCTCTAAGTTGTCTCTGTAGTGCTATAATAAGAGTATAGATTTGAGTGAGAAATTAATTTCTCAGCAGAGAGATACCGAGGTCCTCGGTAGAGGTTACAGAGCAGCCATAGAGCTGTGGAGATTGAGGCCAAATTCTTCATAGGATGTTGAAGTTGGCTCAGTACATTTCCATATTTGGTAGTTCCTGTTTTTAATCGCTCTGTTAAAATGCGCCCACCTACAGTTACACAGCCAGTACTCTAGACAGGTCTAAATATTCATCAACCTGACACTTTGTACAAAATGAATTGAATGTACAATGAACAGGTTTCCATTATACATAGAACAGTTAATTTGTGATCAGTTATTTTTTAACTCAAATTGTATTCACTTCACGCAGATGAAATATTAGCACATTTTAGCAGCTACTTTCATTCCCCTTGTGCGTCATCGTTTACCACAAGACCCAAAGACACCTGAAGAACACGGGTTACATCACTGATGAACGTAACGTGTTTCGTAAGAGAATTATAGTTTGTATTTCAGACCTGGCCATGTTATGTACTTGCACTACCCTTGGCACAGGCAAAAAGCTGTGTCTGCTGTCCTATACTGGCAGTGACGAAGGGAGCCATCAATAGGAAGAGCAAAGCTCTGTGTTCATGACATTAGTCATATGAGTAACGGGCCGTTCAGAATGTATGCTACGGACGGTACTGGCGGGAAACAGGGGAGGGTCGGGATGGATTTGCCATGATGTGTGATAATGAAACAGCTTGAATGCATACTATCCAAAATAAACAAGAAATATTGGGACAATGGGATATTATACCATTATTTATATTATATTTGGTAGTGGACGGTCAATCTGTTTGGAAGGTTAGGGACACATTTCTGTTAGAGTGAGGATCACCTCACCGCCGTTTTTATTTATAGAGCACTCTAACATCCTTCATTGACCTCTTATTCTAAATAATTGTCTTTAATTGCCATGATATATTCCTAATTAAAGATAATTTTTCCTGCTACAGTGTACTTGCTGATTTACTGCATGGCACCTTAGCCTCTCTTCTCTCCAATTGCTAATATTCATTCAGAGCTGCAGGAGATCGGTTAGTGAGAAGAGAGAGCGAGAGAGTGTGTGTGTGTGCGTGTGCGTGTGCGTGTGCGTGTGCGCGTGTGCGTGTGTGTGTGTGTGTGTGTGTGTGTGTGTGTGTGTGTGTGTGTGTGTGTGTGCGTGCGTGTGCGCGTGCATGCGTGCGTGCGTGCGTGTGTTGGGGGGGGGTTCAATTACAGTGTCTGAGGTTGTACAGTACAGAACATCTTGTGCCATCCCCTGGACTTTTTTTGCTTAAAGGGATAGTTCAGTTTTTTGTATTTTTTTTAGTCTATGGATTTGATATCACACATCTCAATATCCTTGTCTTCTAGTTGATAACCATTTGTAAATCAACACTATAGAGTTACTCAAAAATGTCCACTGGAAGCTTGTTAGCATTTTTTGTAGCAATGCTAGTGGAATCAAATAGATGATTCATGCGTCACGGACATGCGTCACAGATATTGTTTGTTTGACAACAAGCAATATCGACATCCTATCAGGGGAAATAATAGCCAAGAAAACACACACACACACACACACACACACACACACACACACACACACACACACACACACACACACACACACACACACACACACACACACACACACACACACACACACACACACACACACACACACACACACACACACACACACGGTTATTTGTTCTAGTTATTACTGTATTCACTGCAAGTTATGTTACAGTAGGTGTATTTATTGGTAAGCATGGACTGGATGTTTATTGTCATGCATGCAAGCACAGAATGCAAATTCATGTAAATCAGGAGCCAACCCATAGGCACAGTGTGTCTGTGTATGTGTTCTGTCAGAGAATTGGAACTTTATGAGAGGATCAATGCTGACGAGTGCCTGCACGAGACCCCCGCTGTTGTGGTGACTTTAAGCTTGTAGTGTTATAGTAGGCTGCATGTGCTCCTTCTGGAGGGTGGTGTCAGACTCATAATTGCTATGACACCAGAAATTTGCCTGGTTTTGCAATGCATTTTTTTTACTTTGACATTGACTGTTAAATGTGAGAGGACCTCAATGGAAATAAGTCTCAGGGCTTCCTGTGTAATCCTCGAACTGCTGTAGCCATGGTTTTTGTCTTTTCAAATAAAATAAAATAAAATCAAAGTCTACACGTCTATCTGTCTGTCTGTCTGTCTGTCTGTCCATCCATACGACCGTCCGTCCGTCCGTCCGTCCATTCATCCATCATAGGGTAAACCCGACCCCAATTACTGCAAAGAAAGAAAGAGTATGGAAAGGTATGGAGCTGCAGCCTGCTGACTCTGACTCTGTGGAATCGATGCATTTAGAAAGAGTCATTGAGTATGAGATCATAATATCAAACTTTAATGCCTCTCAAAGGGGGCATCCAGACGCAAAAGCAGCCACTGTATATGGATACAGTATAGATGAAACCGCAGTAACACTACTGACACTGCTGCGTTTCACTGTGTGAGAAACTAATGCGCAGGCATAGCGGCCAGGGGTGTAGTGCAGGGGGGGGGGGGGGGGGGGGGGGGGGGGCGCGGAGGAGCGGTGCTCCCTCACTTCTCTAACTGCTGAATTTTTTTTATCATTTTCACATTTAAAAGCAACAAATTTGTAACAACAGCATAATATTGGGTTGTGCAGGTGAGATTTAGAAAACCCTGTGGGGTTTATAAAGTTAATCTCACCTCATTTAACAAATACAGGTCAAATACATTACACCTAGCAAGGTGCATCTGAACTATCCCTTTAAGCAAAAAAGTCCTGGGGATGGCACATGATGTTCTATACTGTACAAACACACACACACGCACGCACGCACGCACGCACGCACGCACACATACACACACACACACACACACACACACACACACACACACACACACACACACACACACACACACACACACACACACACACACACACACCAAAGTGTGGCACAGGTTCAGTACACATAATATTATGTCATTAGTTTAGTGTGTTTCACTTCTACTTTGTGCTGAATAAACATTTTATTAACATTTCATAACACCTTACTTTGAACTTTTTTTTAACACACAACTGCTGAGTGTGTGATGTGTCAAATAAACCACAGATTCATATTATGTTGCTGGTGCAAATGGAAATCAGACCGTTGTGTTAATTTCGCCTGATGACACCACAGATATCATCTTTTGCTGTGTAATACTTTCTTCAGTGACCCTGCATCTCCAAACAATCGTATTACTGCTGCTGCTGATGCATTTCGCAATTCATAGTCTGTTTTTCCTTTCATTGATGCAAACGTTCAATTGCTAAATGCATGTTGATCTGGATAATATGCATAAAAACACCCTTCTCTTCTCTAAAATGTAGAAGGGTAAATGCTAGATGTGACAAAGGCCAAAGGCTCTAAAATACTGACAGCATTACGCTTCAGGGTCATAGAACTGTTGATATATATAATATATATACAGTATGTTGGTGGTGTTATATAGCCGTGTGAGCATTGTGTAGTTGTGCTGATGTCCTGTTGTGTAGATGTGTTGATGTTGTCCATTTGTGTTGATGTTGTGTTGATCCTCACTATCGGTCATTTCGATCGTTCACTATCCCCACTGAACGAGCGCTACCACTACTGCCAGTGCTACTGCTACCTACCACTGGCTGGACCCAGGACTTCTGGACTGTTTACCGGGACGCTAATCCACCTCAGCAGGCCCAGTCTCTGGGCCTTTGCTCGTTCCCTGTTGGACCTGTTGAAAAGTCTACATAGTACACTATCTGCACTGGGCCTCTGTCTGAGGCCTTCGCGAGTAATTAGTCTCGCCATGTGCTGCCCACTGAGATCACAACAGTTTCGAGGAAACAACTCGCTCTCAAAAACACCATTTACTGGCCACAGCTGTTTTTTCCCCACTAAAACCTGACAGAACCTATTCCCTGAAACCCCTGTTTGACTGTCCCTCCGAAATCAAATCCTGAATGTCCACTAGTTTCTTCACGCTAAAATGACGAAAAAACTTAAATTGCACTCTTCTGCCCCCAGACAAAACCACCGAGATCTTCGCTTCCCTCGCATCTTTATCCCCCTTCATAAAAACACACATAAAAAACCTTGGCGTGTTATTTGACTCTGCCCTCAAATTCGACAAGCAAATAAACGCTGTGGTTAAGGGAAGCTTTTTCCAAATTAGGCAAATAGCTCAAATAAAATCCTTCCTTTCAGCCCATGACCTAGAAAAAGTTATTCATGCCCTCATCACGTCACGGCTGGATTACTGCAACTCTCTCTATATAGAGACATGTAGCCTTTCCGACATGTCGCCTTTCCGACATGTCGCCTTTCCGACGGCTACTAACCCTATACCTAACCCTAACCGCACACGGAAGCCACTAGTCGGAGTAGTGAGATGTCGGAATGCAGACATTACCCCATATAGGGTTGCTAACTCTTCCCTCTCCTACCTCCAGCTTGTACTTTTTGAGTGGTGCCGAAGGCAACCACTCCTATATCTGGCTTTGTCCGTGTGTCCGTATGTATGTATGTATGTATGTATGTCTGTCCACAAACATTGATGACAACATCAATACGGGGGTCAATACGGGGCTCATCAAAGGCACCACTCACTTCACACAGGGTTTGATTTTTATTTTACACAAAACTTCTCTTCTGGGGGTCCCTGGCACAAAACATTTTCAGATGGGTGTCCGTGGCCACATATATATATCGCTTTGAGGGTCCTTGACATGAAAACATTTGCGAACCGCTGCTGTAGAGGCCTAAGCTGCAGTCAATTTATTTCATACCAAGCTGGCAAGGGGGACTGAACTACTGTTTTTTGATACAGTGACTCACTGGGTCGCTTTGTCTCTGTGTTCCAGAGTAGCAGGAAATGGTTCAATTGCCACAGTTTTCACACCCACACTCATAGAACCTTTTATCAAGAGTATTGAGTTGTCCTTGAAATGCGTCATCATACAGTATCTTGTGTCAGTATCACAATGCATTGACACTGTAATGCCCATGAAGTCCTATACTTGAGGTGCTATGGTGGCCGAGGAAGTTCAGACGTGTGCTCAATAACTGATGTCCAAAACGTGTCCGTTGAGTTCATAAACAAACAATTTATTATCTGT
>NC_139939.1:48171319-48191319 GCF_963454915.1 Gymnoscopelus microlampas | reverse complement strand
CAGTGAGGTACAGTAGACCCCAGTAGAGTACTAATGGAGATGGATGGCAGAGTTGAGGAATGTCCTTTTGAAGTCCGGAGTAATGAAGCATGTACGTACAGTACTGTACGCTGTGTCCTTCCTCTATCCCTGCAGGGCGTTATACTGTATCTCCTGTTGCATTCTTTATTCTATATACCTTCATACAGCCTTTCACTCGTCACACATGCTGTACTTTGACTCACGATGTACTTGATATTAATGCCGACTCAGTTTCAAGGAAGCCACTGGATTTCCGTATGCTTGAGTATGGTGATGCAAATTGTATTACACAATTATTTTAGGTAAAGCTACATTGCGTTTCAATGCATTTTAAAGCACAGCAGATTGATTTAAATGTCCCTTACAGTGCTTCAATTGTTCAGGTAAGTTCAGTAATGTTTCTAATGAAAGAAAGCGTGAACACGCGAAATCAAAAAATAAAGACCTAAATGAAACATTATCCATGGTTATTTGTGACATGGCCATGTTTTTTTTTTAATGGTTTTTTAACACATTTGGTGCCAGAATTTTATAATAACAGATTGCGTTCGGTGCCAGAAATCTCACTGTTGAGCTGCGCGGCGCTGTTTAAACCCATTAATACCTGGGACGTATCTGTGTCACTTTAGATTTATTTGGCTATTCAAAAATAGCAAATCTACAAGTTCATAGCGCGGCACCGAGTACCGCGCTATGAACTTGTAGATTTGCTATTTTTGAAAAATCGTGAAAAAAAGATTTTTTTGATTTTTTTCAAAAAACTGTTAGGATTTAGAAAACATTTTTAAGAATCGCCTCAGGTCTTAATGGGTTAAGCTGTAGACTCCACGACGAGCAATCCATGTGAAACAAAGCATGCGTGCATTTTGCACGATGGTCCTGGCTAACACCTGGAACGATAACATCTTTACCGCAGGTCACAATGGCGGAGCGATCGCGCATACAAAATGAGTCGTTTTCCCCAACGTAAAAAGTTTCGGAGTATATAGGGGTTTTAGAGAAGGAGATAGAACGGAAGCGGATGGGGAGTCATATTTTTGGCACGGTGATCTATAAGGCCCTTCCTTCTCAGAATCACCGTGGTGATTCCAGAGCTGCTCCAGCCCCTCCCGTGTGGAAAAAAAAACGAAAAAAACGAAAAGACTGAAAACGTGGTTCAGACCGCGTTCGGCACCGAAGCGCTACTCTGTGAAAACACGGTTCAGACCGTGTTTGGCACCCGATGTGTTAAGAGTTTATTTTTTTATAATACATTTGTAGTAGGATTATAAATACAAAGTTTCACAGATTCTAAGGGTTTATTTGTCACTCACTCATAAAAGTACCACCAGTGGTTCCCGGCCCATAGGTTGAGAACCACTGGCCGTGGCCAAGGCATGTCTATTGCCAGTGTTGCCAGATTCTGTGAGAGAAACAAGCAACCAGGTCTAGGAAAACAAGCCCAAAAGTAGCGACAATGGGCCACATGAGCGCTTTAAACCTACTGTATACATCGGCTATTTGAAAATAGCAGACCTACAAGCTCAAGTTGTGAGCTTGTAGATCTGCTATTTTCAAATGAAATCTTGGGGGAAAATTATAATAAGCAGACATGGCAAGTGGCAACACTGTCTATTGCAGAAGTGCATTGGGGGAGAATGATGCTGACAGGACAATATGGAGATCATAACCTTGACAATGTTCTCCCCTTCAATGACGGCTGCTGTTGTGAAGTTCCCTGCACTCCGTCACATTCAAAATGTTTTCTTTAATTAGTGATGTCTGTGCCCGCGTCTCTAAAGAACGGCTTCTCCTAATTCGTTGTGACACAGGAGCCAGCTTCACCCACAGTGATTAATTTAATCGTCTGAAAAGTTGTGTTTCTTTAGGCTCGCCGTTGTTTATGCTTTCCGTTTTCGTGCTGAGAATGAATGACGCACTCGAGAAACTAAACACAAAACTAATAAATAGGATGTTTTTGTGGTTGGCGAGGGTTGACGAAAACAGTTGAAATTCTGTCTGATGCATACACAAATTGTAGTTTATATGATTTATAGAGACATTTATATTAAGCTTCAGTCTTGGTACAGGCTGTTTTCTCTCAACATGCCAAGACTTACGTAAATGCTGAATGCAGATGAATTAATTTGGTTTCATAAGATCACAACATATTTACGATTGCAGCTTTTGGTTTTCTGATGCTAAATGATGCCGTTAATATGGTAAATTGTCTGCATTTCTATAAATCTTTTGATTAATCGAATAATTGAGAAGCAGGATTTGTTTAATATATGACAACATTGATTAAATAAATACATCGATTGACCCAACAGTGTTCTGCAAAATATAGCACACATTGTGACGCAAAGTGAAGCGTTGTTTTCGCCTGATATGCCCAAAATAGGATTTTTTTTTTGATTTGCTAGATTAACTATTGCACGACTTGCACCCCTAATTTCTTTAGCACCATTATGCACGGTTCTTTAAAATATGTGTTACCCATTCACGCACTGAAGGTGAACGCAAACAGGCAAGACAACCTGTTCATCGGGGGCAGTTATGGGTCTTTCTGAAGCTGCTAGGATGACCCAGGGATCGTACCGGGATCTTCCCGTTCACAGATGGCCACTCTATCTTCTGAGTGAGAAAGTAATAGCCTTCTGGTACTTTTAATTCATATGCGCACGGACAGACACAGCAAACACGGACGGCTTGATGCCGAAGCGCGTCCGTGTTTGCTGTGTCTGTCCGTGCGCATATGAATTAAAAGTACCAGATGGACTTCGGAGTGCTGGCTATTACTTTCTTACTGTGAATCTTCGTGAGCCGTGCACCCGGCAAACTGCATTATATACAGACTGAGAGTTCCACTCTTATCTTCTGAGCCACTGCCACTGAATATCTTATTTGTTTCACAAAACCTGTAGAGCAGCAGGATCCCATATCTGTGTGATGTGGTCATGAGTGGGCCCAATTATTCTGACTTGTTAAATACAGTACGTGGGTATAGGACTTGGTTCAGCACTTTGCCAAAGAGATATTTGAATTTGCTCACGGCTCTGGAAAAAAAACGTACGGACTATTTCATAATACCAGATCAGATCAAACCTACAGTAAGAACACATCATACATTATGCACATGCACGTGCGCATCAAAGCCTCGATAGAATGACGATACAGTGCCTCATCATGTCTGCTCAGGGCAGCGGCTGCAGCCAGAGGCTGACATGCAGACTGACATGGCAACCACAGGGGAATAAGTGTGATTGATGAGCTTCCGTCAGATAGGCCGGCCAATCAGCCACAGTACAGCTGTGATTAAGCAGCTGCGATTAACTGTCCACGCAGCAGCTACATCATCAACATGACCAGTGATGGGTGGGGGGGCACTGCCCTTCAACATGCCATCCATATTTTGGCCATGTCATTCTATAGGTGACAGTTAAACAAAAACAATTTCTACATTTAGAATAAATGTACAGTATATAAGCTCACAACGCGTCAAATGATTAAATAGATTTGCTATACTTTCGCTATCTGTTAAACGGCAAAGTATACAGGGCTTACGTGGTTAACTGTTTTTCTTGTGCCCCAATATACCCGCTTTTTCTCTTTGGAGATTTGGTTCTGGCCAGTCTTTTCTCTCCTGTTTTGCTGATGATCTTCAAAGCCTGCCAGACCCCCCGGCTGTAGGACTGTGAAGCACGGCCAACTCCCTGGACATTGAAGAAGAGTTGCATTCTCAGCAAAGACAGAGAGTAACTTTGAGCCATTGAAGCCGTTTGCCTTGACTGTGGGGAATGTCTGCTGATCATACCGTACCAACGGCCAAGTTGCTCCTTGCGGTGATTCCCTTGATGAATATTGTTTGAAATAGCAGCTGGTCAGCTCACTTTAACTGACCAGGTTTAAGGTAGCAGAGCAACCTGAGCTTCAATTCACAGCAAATATATGTTTTTATACTCTTTCATTTTTTTCGCGTGCTGTATAGGCCACATTTATCTACCGGTTACAGCCAACAGCAAAGAGTAGACTGAACACACTGAAATATTCACGATCCAATCATATACTGTACCTTGGAAATGAAAGAAGTGCGTGCGTGCGTGCGTGCGTGCGTGTGTGCGAACACAGCAGGCCGATGTCTCCGGGGCAGGCTACATTGAGAGAAAAAATTGGACTAGAGAAAAACCTTCCGACATTTTCTTTCAAGGCAGGTCAAATTAAACATTATCTATCTTAAACTTCCACTGTGGATAACAAGCATGACGTTTTAACAGCTTTGAAGAAATAGGAACAGCTGTCAGTCTAACAGCCAGACGTAAGGTTAGACAGACATGAAAAAAAACTCCCACAGGAGCAACAAGCATCAATCTGTCAGCCAGTTACACCCAAACAATACGGTACTTTCATGCAATAGATGATATGCTTCCTGAAGTTTGTGTGGTGTAAACTAAACTGAACTGGACTGGACTGGACTGGACTGGACTGGACTGAACTGAACTGAACTGAACTGAACTGAACTGAACTGAACTGAACTGAACTGAACTGAACTGAACTGAACTGAACTGAAAGCACCCTTTAGTGGTAAAATTCAAAGCATTAGACAGGCCAACAATAATTCCAAAAGCCATTAAACATGGCAGGGAAGTGGGTGCTAATATGAACATTAAAAGATAACTTATTTTGAAGAGTTGTCTGGGAATCCCAGTTGGTAGAGCACTCGCCTTTGGACCACAAGGTCCTGCGTTTGATCCCGGCACCGCCAACCCGGCGTATTAGCAGCACGGCTTCGGTAACTAATGCCCCGTTTCAACTGGCATGCAGTCCAGCCCCTCACCACACCTTTTGGCCTCGCAAAGCCTTTGCTCTCCCCTGGGGGAGAGTCTAGACTTAAGTCTACCGAAAACATCATGACCACGGCCAATCAGTAACAAGTAGCATTACACATCCCTGTTTGGCCCTGTTTGTCCTGCCTCAGAGCACTCTGGAATGAGGCCAAAACGTGCACCCTTTTCTGCCCCCTTCGGCTGCACTGAGCCCACTTTGGCCCGGGTCCTCGTATATGAAAACGACGGCACAAGCAGGCGGTGTGCGGTGCAGTGTGGGGGGACTTGCCAGTGGAAACGCAGCATAGGTCATGCTGTAAATACTGGGAGTTGATGGTAGGTGTCAGTGGTGGAAAGTAACAAAGTACTTTAAGTATTTACTTGAGCACTGTACTTAAGTACAATGTTGAGGTATTTGTACTTTACTGGAGTATTTCCAATTTCCAATACTTTTACTTCTACTCCACTACATCTCAGAGGCAAATATTGTACTTTTACTCCAGTACAATTATTTGACAACTTTAGTTACTAGTTACTTTTCAGATATACATTTTTATATTATAAAACATACATTACTCACTTTAGCCCTATTCTATACATAGGCTATTTGAAAATAGCCGATCTACAAGCTCACAACGCGTCGCTTCGTGACGCGTTGTGAGCTTGTAGATCTGCTATTTTCAAACATTTTTGTACTTTTAGTTTTGGCACTTTAAATACCTTTTGACACCAATACTTTTGTACTTTTACTCAAGTAAATGTTTTATTCCAGACTTTTACTCGTAACAGAGTACTTCTACATTGCAGTATTGATAGTTTTACTTGAGTAAAACATTTGAGTACTTTTTCCACCACTGGTAGGTGTTACAATCCATCTCTCAGGGGTCTAGCTATAACACATTGAAATGGAGACAGACACCGATACTGACAATAAGCCACTCCGACCAACTTACTGACTTTTTTAGTTTTATTTTTCTTTCATTTCACTCAATGGGAAACCATTCGGTATGCCAAACGTCGTTAACTACATTAACCCTAGCATCCCTATTTTGGGCATGCCATAATTGGTGCAAAGGTCCAAAAACAAATTCTAAACAAATTTTTCAAAAATATATGATGCCAAATGCTGTTATGTGTGGGGAACTTTTGCTGTGTATGTTGAGTGATTATGATAATTATAACACAGTTATGCATCTCTTTTTACATTGCTGGTTGTTGAAAAATGTGCAGTGTACTCTGAATACAAATGCTTCCTGTCCTGGGCCTTCTCCACTGCCTAAATTATGCATTCAATCCTCACTGTGTTTTATTTGAACGGAATGACCAAAGTCTGTGTATGTTTTGTTCTGTTTTGTTTTGTTTTCCTCTCTGTCTGGAAGGTGTTATAAGAGATAAGAGAGAAGTTTTTCCCCAACCTGTGCACCAATATTGTATAATAATTTGTGCACCTGAAAATCAAATAAATAATTCTTTGAGATAAAAAAAATAGAACAACAAAAGAAAAACAAAGTTCGCATTGACGAAAAGGTCGTGCAAGGACAAAAACACACATGTATATATTTACAGTGAGTTTGAGCAGTCATCCTACTATAAGTTCAAGTTGTGGTGCGCAGTTTCTGTGGGTCTGTCTGGGGCGGGGCAGGTGGATATGCCCATATGGGCTGGACATTCACCATGCGTTATCAATGCAATAACCCCCGGCAACGATGGGTATAGGCTAGGCTGATAATGTGATGCTTTCAGTCCAAATATGGGCATATGCCCATATCATTGCAAATCGGCACATCACATGCCATACTGTATGGCGATACCTGTGTGTGTGCCCAAGTGATGCCGTCAGCACAAATCAACATGGTTAGGCAATGGTTTTATGCCCAATATGGTGGACGGGGAAATGTATATAGTTATGTGGTCATTCTCATGCATTTTTCTCCATTTCTCTTTGGTCGTTTGATCTGGAACTGCACCTATGCTGACGACCTACTACTGTAATAACCCATTTTTCTTTGAATTTGATAAAGAAGATGCCTGCCTTCTCCTCCTCCATCCTATCATTACGGACCACTCTTCTATCACATTCGTCATACTGCATTATGCATACGCTGCCACTTATATTGGCTATGAAGCAACAAACGTGACGTGACACTCTGCCAATCGAGCCGACAGTTTGCGCTGGCCATTCAGGGAAGCCGATAATCTCCCGAACACACAGAGAATTGTGTGCGTTCTCCTCAGACTCCACGCCAAGACAGATACAGATATTCAAGGCTTAATGTCATTGTCATAATGCAATGGGATATAGCAATTAACCCACCGCCCATCCATATTACACCAATTTATATAGACTTCCCTTGACTTCTAGAATACAATAAAATGACCCTACACTTGCACAACTTACCTTCAGCACAAGTAACAATAATGCTACAGTTATGTAACTTTCTGAAAACATTCATCTATCTCAAACTTCCACTGTGGATAACAAGCATGAAGTTTTAACAGCTTTGAAGAAATAGGAACAGCTGTCAGTCTGACAGCCAGACGTAAGGTTAGACAGACATGAAAAAAAACTCCCACAGGAGCAACAAGCATCAATCTGTCAGCCAGTTACACCCAAACAATACGGTACTTTCATGCAGTAGATGTGATATGCTTCCTGAAGTTTGTGTGGTGTAAACTAAACTGAACTGAACTGAACTGAGCTGAACTGAACTGAACTGAACGCACCCTTTCGTGGTAAAATTCAAAGCATTGGACAAGCCATGAATCAATAATTCCAAAAGTCAACACAGCAATCATACAAAAGAAACTGTGCAGCTGCTGCCTCTGGTGTGTGTGTGTGTGTGTGTGTGTGTGTGTGTGTGTGTGTGTGTGTGTGTGTGTGTGTGTGTGTGTGTGTGTGTGTGTGTGTGTGTGTGTGTGTGTGTGTGTGTGTGTGTGTGTGTGTGTGTGTGTGTGTGTGTGTGTGTGTGTGTGTGTGTGTGCGTGCGTGCGTGTGTGCGTGCGTGCGTGTGTGCGTGCGTGTGTGCGCGTACGCACCTCTGCCACATTCAACAGTCCCTCCATCCCCACATCCCTCCAAGACTCCCTCCCACCCGCCCAGACTCCCCACAGACTC
Organism: Gymnoscopelus microlampas; assembly: GCF_963454915.1. Classification (NCBI taxonomy): domain Eukaryota; kingdom Metazoa; phylum Chordata; class Actinopteri; order Myctophiformes; family Myctophidae; genus Gymnoscopelus; species Gymnoscopelus microlampas. The sequence goes on along the minus strand of NC_139939.1, from coordinate 48,183,378 downwards.
CTTCCCAGACAGCCTCCCTCCCTCCCTCCCTCCCTCTGTCTGTCTGTCTGTCTGTCTTTGCACTTCTTCCATGACAACTATCTGTGTGTTTGTCTATTAGCAGCTTCCTGCAGTGGTCCCCACAGACTGTCTGACCTTGTCACCCAATGTCATTGGGTCTCTCTCTCTCTCTCTCTCTCTCTCTCTCTCTCTCTCTCTCTCTCTCTCTCTCCTCCCCCCCCCCCCCCGTTCGGACCACACTGATTTTTAGCGGCGCTAGCCGCTCTATACCTTTAGGTATAGAGCGGATATTAGCCCTCTATACCTGGCTTTTGCGTCAACGTTCTGATTGGTCAGGCTCGCCAAGGTTCTGATTGGTCAGGTCCGTCAACGTTCTGATTGGTCAGGCTCGCCAAGGTTCTGATTGGTCAGGTCCGTCAACGTTCTGATTGGTCAGGCTCGCCAAGGTTCTGATTGGTCAGGTCCGTCAACGTTCTGATTGGTCAGGCTCGCCAAGGTTCTGATTGGTCAGGTCCGTCAACGTTCTGATTGGTCAGGCTCGCCAAGGTTCTGATTGGTCAGGTCCGTCAACGTTCTGATTGGTCAGGTCCGTCAACGTTCTGATTGGTCACTATTCATGACATCACTATGTTACTATTCATGACATCACTATGATGTCATGAATATAGAATTAGATGTCTATATAAACAATGATATAGACATCTAATATGAGATCTACTATTGTTTCTCTAGTAGAAACACATAACTATGACAAAATATATCAAAGGCGCCGCTACCTTCACACAGGTGTGATTTTTTTGTTTTTGTTTAGCAATCTACAACTGCTATTTAAAAAGTACATTTCAATCAGAAACACTCACTTCAAAGTACATTTAACCATTTATTGCAACAAATGGAATTTTTAGTTAATTTTGGCGTTAAGGCTCCGTTCTTGGAGATATTCCCTGAATTTCGTCGAAGCAGCATAATAAGCAAAATCGGGGAAGGCTAAGCAAAACCCCCATAGGGATACAATATGAAACAATAAGCAATACATTGACATACTGTATTACACGAGAAGGACATCTACCATCCCAGCTATAATCTGTTTAAACCACTGCCGCATCCACGGCCGGGCAAACGGTATAGGAGCCTGACGAGCAGTACCACCAGACTCTTGAACAGTTTTTACCCAGCAGCAGTCTGGTGACACTGCACAGATTGAACTGTGAAATGTGCTTATAAGCACTTTCATGACTTTTTAGGTATTATGCGCTTTGTCACTTTTGTATTGTATTATGTGGATTAGTCATTTATGCACTTTATGCCTCTCCTCTCTCTCTATGAGATGACTATCTATCCTTTTAAACTGCAATGATGAGTCTGCACAATTAAGAAGTTCACCCACTTTACCTGTAATGTGATGTGACCTCTTTGCTAATGCGTGAGCTGTGATTGGAGTATGAATATGCGATTGCATTGGGGAAAAAAGGGGGGGAGCATGCTCCTTTTGATTACGCAGTACCCATTGTACCCTCAGTCAGTCCTGGTCAGAGTACTCAGTGGGTAAGCCTTCCAGAGCCCTGAGGCCCATAGGGCAGGAGCCTGTTTCCCTAGCGTGAGGCAGCTTGATGTACAAGCACTCCTCCTGGACATGACCCTAGTATGTCGTAGGGACTTACCCCCCCAATCCAACCCTTGACGCTGAGTGCCAAGCAGGGAGGCATTGGGTCCCATTCTAAGAGTCCTTGGTATGACCCGGCCCAGGATCGAACCCTGACCTCCCTGTCAAGGGGGCGGACACTCTAACCACAAGGCCACTGAACTGTGATAGTACTCATATCAGTGCAGTACCAATAATCATAGTAATTATGTGCCATATTCGTGCCATATTATGTTTTTAGTTCCTGTTTGTGGCATTCATGGCTGCCAGTTCCCACCTGATGTTGTGTGGAAGTTCTGACTGCTGCACACCGTACTGAATAACTGCTAACTTGCATAACGTCTTAAGACTAGGACTTAAGTCTAAGACAACCAGGTCATTGGGTATTTTGTCTCCTCTTGCAAAGAAGATGATACGATCTCCCACCACGCAACAGCACATCCAACACATGTGAGATGGGCCTTCCCCCTTGGGTTCAACCTTCTTCCAGGAGAAGGTCTCTGGATTCAATCTCCACAATGCATTGAATTTCTTGTTCCAGCCAACACATATGTACAGCTCTCCATTGTGGGCAAAGGCTGAATGACCGTAGAGTCCTGAAAGCTGTGCGGAAGGTGTGTTAATCCAACAGTCGGTTTCTGTATCAAACACTCTGCATCTCTGAATCTGAATCTGCTGGCTACTCCAGCCTCCAAATACAAACATCTTTGTCCCGATGATGGTGGCAGAGTGACCACCATATGTAGAAGGTGGCAGAGTGACTCCGGTATTAATTAAAGACCAGACCATTGTGGTGGTGTCCAACTTGTGCATGTCATTAGCGTATACAGTATTACCATCAATGCATCCTCCATAGACATACATGACCTTACCCAAGACACAGGCTGAGTGGTTGTACCTCCTCTTTGGAAAAGTCCCAGAAACATTGGGTTTGAACCACCTGTGGGTGTCGACATCAAACGCATAAAGCAGGTTGTGGTGAGGACACCCTCCCCACATGTAGACTGTATCTTCTATCAGCACAGTTGTGTAGCCCTCACGCCTGTTCACGGATGGAACCTCAAGGGGACGTTCTCCTCTTCCATCTGTCTTCGGGTGCAACTTCACCCAGCGCAAAGACACTGTGTTGAAGACGAGAACCTCAAGCTGATAGATGTTATTGTTGTTGTTGTGGTCGTTCCCTCCGAAGGAGTAGATCTTGTTCTGTACGACCACAGTGGTACGGGGGGGTCTCTGGAAATCTGTTCCTCCTTTTCCTTTCAGGTGAATCGTCCAGTGAAACATTTCACACACCAGCAAGAGCTTGAATCAATGTTTGGCAAAACAGCTTTCGGGATAAGTTACTAGAGAGTGGTTCAACTTGTTGTCGGTGCTAAATTACATCTTGTTTATTTCAACATTCATTTTAAAGGACAATTATGTGATCACGATGCTGTGATGTCATGGCGTGACATCATGGCAATGACGGCCATTTTGGTTTTACATTTGTTCTTCAGTTATTATGACATCACTCATCTCCATATTTGGGCACATCGAGAGACAGAAATGCTAATGCACTGTTTCTCAACGTCCTGTCTGGCGACCACCAGGGGTCCAAATGGACCCCTATGGGTCTGTAACTCTAAGAGTGATTCTCAACATTTTTAATTTCACACCCCCAAATTGATACCATGTTGATCTCTGGTACCCGGCTATAGATGGACAGACTGTCTTTCATTTTAGTTCCATTTGCACACTCTCTGAGTTACAGACCCTCAAGGGGTCCATTTACGGACCCCTGGTGGTCCCCAGACCTGGCATTGAGAACCAGTGCACTAATACACACATTCCTGGAATATAGGCTCTAGGCACAGCAGCCATATTGGACAGACACTGGGCCTCTTTCTTACTTCATTCACAGGTGTTACCAGTGATACTAATGAAGGCTCTGTTCCATTTAGTGTAGCACAGTGGTTCTAAAAAACGTCTTCATTTCAAGGAGCCCCATAACTCTGAGAGTGTACGGGTCCATTTGGTTCAATGTGTACACTCTCATAGTTATACAACCTTTTTGTAACCCCCTCTAGGAACCATGAGGGTCCCTGGACCACACTCTGAGACTTTTGTGTTAAAAAATATTTTACTTTTTCCCCCAATATTTTTTTATAGCATAGCAGAACTACAAGCTCACAATGTGTCGTGATGTGACACATTGTGAGCTGAGCTTGTTGATCTGCTATTTTCAAATAGCTGGTCAAACTGAACTTATAGTTGCTTCTTTTGGGCTTGTTTTCATAGACCTGGCCGCTTGTTTCTTTTGCAAAATCTGGCAACACACTGATTACCTGCATTACACCCGCAGTAGACTACTAGGGAGGAAGTGAACAGATATTGAATGAAGAAGCAAACAGTGAGTAACTCAATGTTGCTCCCTGTAAGAGGCAATGGTGGCGCCCTGGAGAAGGTCATGAATAAGGTGAATACAGGTCACCTCTGAAAAAGAGACCTTGGTCTCAATGGATTTCTGTTAAATAAAGGTTTAATTTAATAGTAGTATTGGTATCATCCTATAATTGTGTGTGCGGCTGTGTGTGCGTGCGTCCCCAAAATCTCATATATATTTGACTCAATATCATATAGCTTATTTAAACTAGACCATACCCGGTGAAGTGCGCAGGCGAAAGTAGTTGCAAACTTGGGGTTATTGCAGGTCCGGTCGCGCGTCCCCCCAGCGCGTTCCATCGTGGCGGCCCCCCCCGCGGGTCTCGTCGCGGCACCCCCCGCGGTGACTCCCCCGCACGGGCAACTCCCGCCACGGAACCCGCGGGTCTCGTCGCAAACACAGACACACACACACACAGAGAGTGAACGGAGAGGAAAGGAATGGGGGTGTTGCCATGTTCGCCTATTGTAAGCGGTTTAGGGGCAATTGTTGCTTGTAGGGCTCGTGTCGTTTGGCGTTGTTTTCATAGACCTTGCTGCTTTTTTTCTCGCGCGAAACCTGGCAACGTTATCTCCCATTGTTGGACACATAAACGCTAATAATACGCTGAGATTTGATGAAATTGAAAAACGGGCTTCGCAGTTAAGTTCAGATGGTAATGGTCAATGGCTGTGTGCAAATTCAGAGCAATTGCTCCAGTCACTGAGGAGAACCGGGCAGCTTTCCATGACACCACGCATTACACCACGCACTACAGCACTACACAAGTTTGTCAAATTATAGGAGGAAAGCATCTTATTGAACTTACTGTTTAAACATTGCCTCATATGTGCAAACATTGCAATAAAGAAATTATTCTGATTCAGATTCTGTAGTATGTCCCATTACTTAGTATTCAGTATTATGGCTGTGTTTGTGTCTGAGATTGACCTGAACCAGAAAGACAGCCTCCAGACCATTTTACACACAATGGGCAAACAGCGAACCTTGGCCGTCATTCCAACAGTATAGGCACACAAAAGATGACTATGTTTATTCGGACAATAAAAGCCTCAGGGTTGGTCCTACTTTGTCCTTCCTTGTTCACTGTAGCTATATTTCCCCCTTTGTTCCAGGAAGTTGATATGTGGAGCTGAGAGACCTTGTCAGAGATGCAGCACCTGAGCAGGCTGTGGGCTCAGGAGGCTATGAATCAGACCTTTAAGAAACTCTCGGTTCTCTTCCCCCGGCCTGCCGGGTGATATTTTAATTTGTTTGTAATTTATGTTTCACACACACACACACACACACACACACACACACACACACACACACACACACACACACACACACACACACACACACACACACACACACACACACACACACACACACACACACACACACACAGTTCTATATGTATCCCTGATGAAGGTCAGTTTAACCGAAACGTTGTGTTCTCTTCAATCAACTCTCCGTGGTCATTCTGTCACGCTGTCCTCCCATTTCCCCCCATGGGTTGACCAATCAGTCTGAACGTATAGGCATATGCAGGGACATGAGCTTATGTTTTTCCCTTTATGTAAATATTCTTCCTGCATGCAGTTCTGTCGCATGGTTCTGTGAGCAAATAGATGTTTTTCTATATTAACCCATTAAGACCAGGAACACATACTGTGTCTTTTCTTCTTCTTTTTTTTAGCTATAACCATTCATTTATACTTTTTTGGGCTATTCAAAAATAGCAGATATACAAGCTCATAGCGCGGCACCGAGTGCCGCGCTATGAGCTTGTAGATCTGCTATTTTTGAAAAATCTTCAACATTTGTGCAAATATTTGAATATGTATATTTTTTAAAAGAGAACCTTTGTAACTCAAATCTTTGCTTCTGGGGGGTCCCTGGAACAAAATGTTTTGAGATGGGGGTTCGGTTCGCGGCCAAATACATATAATTTTGGGGGTCCTTGACATGAAAAAGTTTGAGCACCACTGGTACAGAAACATGTGTTTAGGGGTTAAACTGTAGGGTTTAGAAGACATTTGTAGAATTCCCAGAAGCAAAGATTTAAGTTACAAATGTTCACGATTTTTCAAAAATAGCAAATCTACAAGCTCATTGCCGCTATGAGCTTGCAGATCTGTTATTTTTGAATAGCCAAAGAAATCTAAAAATGACACAGATTCTTTCCCGGTCGTAATGGGTTAACATTTCCTGTGATAGGTAAGCGGTGCTTTGCTCGTCATCTCGATTTCATGCCGTGGCACAATAACACATGTTGACCCGTCAGCTCGGCTTGTTCCATGTGCTTGCTTTATAGAACTATCATCTTGCTTTCTACACCATTACCCCCGCTGTTCGGCTGGTGTCACCACACACACACAGGTTGGTAATTACCTCAACACGGTATATCTTTTGGAGTGGGCACTCCAACAGATATCAGCAGATTGCTCCTACAATAAAGTGTTTTTTGTTTTTTTTAAAGTGCAGGGGTCACAGGAACCTTCACACAAATCTCACAAGAAATTAGAAAAAGGAAACCTTCGGCCTGCTGTGAGGCGCACGTGAGGCGCACGTGCCTTACATGTGAATGCAACCAAGCTTTGCCGTTCAATCCTGAAACTTGGCTGGAACCCTGACTGATTGATTGATTGATTGAATACTTTATAAGCAGTTTGCAAAAAAAGAGCACAGGAAAGTACAGTTCAATACAAAGTCTGCTAAGAGGGTTTTAAACCCAAGAAAGCCTATGGCTTAAGCCACAGCTCATTTGGATGCCAGTACCGTCTGCATTATGTACAGTATAAGCCAGGGGTCTTCAACAGGGGGTCCGGGACCCCTAGGGGGTCCTCAGAGTTACTACAGGCGGTCCGCCAAATCTTTGTGTGATATGATTCTTTTTTTTTTACCTTAACCACTTGAACCCTAGCATCCCTTTTTCTGAGGAAAACTTTAGCCAAAAAATAGCAGATCTACAAGCTCACAACGCCTCGCAGCGCGAGGCGTTGTGAGCTTGTAGATCGGCTATTTTTGGTAAAGAGGCTTAGATGTAGAGGGGAAAAAAGCAGACCACGTAAACAAAAAATGTTGAATCTGAAACACAATTCTATACGATATAGAGGGGGTCTCTGCTTCATCTCTCTCTCAGCTAGGGGGTCCTTGGCCTGAAAACGTTGAAGACCCCTGATGAACAGTATAAGCCACTGCTACTGTAATAAATAAGAGATAATAATGTGTTCACAATTTACTTTCATAACTAAGAATTACAGCACAACTAAAGCTGTACTGTCTTGGTAACCTCTTTATAGTCTAAACAAACAGCTGATACGGTTTGTTTATTAACTGTAGTTTATTATTACTACTTTGTACATGGTTACATTGCAATTGAATACATTGTGAGCATTGATTTAGAACAGTGATTAAACAGTTGACTGTGACTAGGCTTGAGGTGTCCCGGTCGATATTTAAGGAATAGTTCACCCAAAAAAAATACTTATTTTCTATCAATTACACACCACATGAAGCCTTGAATTCATGGATTTGTTTTTTTGTTTTTGACGCATTCCTGAGCCAATAATTTGATGACTTCCGGTAGGAGACTCAAAGAGACTCCTTTGAGTCTCCTACCGGATACATTGGCTTCTTTCCGCCGGTAATCAAATTATTGGCTTAGGAATGCCTCCATGAATTCAATGCTTCATGGGGTGTGTAATTGATAGAAAATAAGTACTTTTTTGGGTGAACTACTCCTTTACGGGACACCTGCTAAAAGATCAAAATTGTGTATTTTCAGCTCCATGGTGTAAGCCAGTGATATTCAGTCGGCGGCCCGACTGGCGGCCAAATTCGGCCCGACGGGAGTTGTCTTGTGGCCCAGGAACACATTCCATATTCCAAAAACAATTATAGGCCTAATAATCTTGGCTGGTTGGTTGTATAGGATTTTGAACATTCTTCAGAACTGTTAACCAAAACGCATTAATGGTTAAGCAGCCATTGTGTGCTACAGTACAACATGATGTCCATTGTTATGTGCTATAGGACGATAATGGACATATTATGTCCATTTTGGTGACGTACTGCTTCATACTGCATTTACGAATTTTGATGTTTGAGAAGATAATATCTGTGCCAGACCTTTATACTTTATACCTTTATACTGCACAGGCTTTGATTTTGGATTTGAGAAAATAGGAAGTAGGCATTTCAATGTGTCCTGTGCACCGGACGCTGGCATGGAAGTGTAGTGGAGCCAAGCTGGCATGGTGAAAGTGTTTCCGTGTTTGTATGGAAAGGCTGATAAGGGCACAGGCTCTTACGATGTGTTTCATGAGCAATTTGTTGAGTCACAGCATCATGACATTCAGTCCCGGACGCTCTTGAGTGATTGAAACATACAACTGTGTAAAAGCTAATGGATGTACATGGAGAATTATTTATTTGATGTGATGGTCAAAATCCACCCGCAACTCAGAAATAGCTAGAAATTGGTGGAGATGGCGTGTTAACCACAGACCACCAAACAATGACCACTTCACCGATTTTCAGCCTATCTTCATATAATTGGTCCGCACTATGCTCATTTTAAGATTGGTCAATTTCTGCCTACTTTCGTCTTAGAAGGAGGGCTCAGTTCAGAGAGAGAGAGAGAGAGAGAGAGAGAGAGAGAGAGAGAGAGAGAGAGAGAGAGAGAGAGAGAGATCATCATCTCACAATGAGCATCATGAGAGCACAAGCTCTCATGATGCGTTTCATGAACCATTGAGAGTTGAGCATCATGATATTCAGCCCGGGACACTATTGGGTGATTGGAGTCCACTCTAAACTCAAAAATAGGTAGCTACAAATTGAGGGAGATGGCATGTAATGGATAGCGACCCAACTACATGGTGAAAAAAGTAGAGAGACTTGAAAGTTACATAATTCTGAAAGTAGGGAATCTAGTCACAAGCTACTTGGAAATGTAAGACACAGTGATGTGCGAGATCATTCACCTGAAAGAATGGTACTGATACTTTGTCCCAGTACGGTACTGGGACAAAGTATCCAGTCTCTTTATTGCTTTAACATTTTCAAAAAGTTAAAATCAGTTAACACATTGACTGCCATCGGCTAATCTCAGAACGTCCATCGTAGTGCCAAGCAATCTTACCTTTTTTGTTTTTTTGATTCCGTCATAGGCCCCGCTAAATCCGTTTAAAATCCGCGTTCATTTGGTTCGACACAAACACGGGACCCGACCGAACAAAACGCTGAAAACCGTGCGGCGATCCGACACTGCATTCTGGAGAACGAGAGGAAAACGCTAAAATGGTGGATGCGGTGAGAAAAACAACAAGCCAGAGATAATGGCGTCCAAAGTTGACCGCTAGACAGGAAACGGAGGCGGGAGAAAAACCGGAAACAGTATTATTTCGTTTCCGGTCCGCCCACTTCGAGACCGGAAGTGCAAAAAAAATCCGGAATCTGCACCTGCACGATTTAACATGGGAAAACACCCGCCCCGTAGGACTACGGGACTACGGGAACGGCAGTTAACGGTTGGATTTAACGGCCCGTAGGACTACGGGCCTGGCAGTGGATGTGTTAATAAAGCGAGGAGAGAAACAAAAAACACATTTCTGACTGTTTTGTTTCTTTAACCTGATATTTGTACTTTAAGTAAGATCTGTTCTCTTACTCAAGTATGACTTCAAGTACTTTATAAACCACAGTTTATTTATCTATGTATAACTTGCCAGGCAGAATTGGGCAGCAGTCATAGAGCAGCTTTGTTACATGGCGGCTGGACGGCTACCTCAAGGCGTCACTTTAGGGGGAAGTACCTTTGCACCACAAAATAAATAAAACAACATAATAAATTAATCGTTTAACCAACCAGTTACACATTTCTTAACGTTTTCTGAACGTTTTTCGGAACTTTTTTTTTTGTCTTGTGGCCCCCAACTTCAAGTCATTTTACAATTGTGGCCCCCTGCCTAATCTAGTTGAATACCCCTGGTGTAAGCAATATACACTGCTCTACTGGTGGTGTTTTTTTTTTTGCGTTAAGTGTTCAATGTTGGGCTGTCCCAGTCAGTCATCATACTGGTATACTAAGGGAATTCGCACTCGCACTAAAAGCGAGGAAGTGATATATTTTATTTTACTACGGATGATACAATTTAGAACCCTGGCTGTTCACGTGGATGTATTGAATCTATTTTTGTTATTAAATCACCAGTTCTCCAGCACAGACTCCTTCTTTCTTTTTTTTAGTATAGAAGAAATGAATGTTTCATTGACAGGCAGCACAGGGGAAATGAAATCAAAGTGATGCTACAGTATTAACACCTATACTGTAGCTGCTGTGAATGGGATTAAAGGTAGTGTTTCTCAAAGTGGATCCCGGGGATCCCCAGGGGTCCTTGAAGGGGTTCCCCTGGGGATCCCATGCAGCAAAATGGATTGATTGATTGAATACTTTATTTGTCGGGAATGTAAACGGCACGAGGTACAGTCAGACATCAAGGCTAAAAGGATAACACAAAAAGTCCTGGGGACTTGTTTCCATTGTGGTCCTATAAATGTGTTAATATAGCATCAAAATCTAAATTTTACCACTTTAACCCTACAGTGTAAACATTTTTTTAACATTTTAAAACCACAACTCTGGAACCAGTGTTGATTTTGTCAGCAAATTTGGATTTAGTTTTAGTCATAGTCTTTTGAATAAAATCGTATTATAGTCATCTGAAATGTTTTAGTTTTTGTCTAGTTTTAGTCGACTATAAGATTTCAGTCGACTAAATCTACAGTTGATTTAGTCGACTAAAATGTATTTTGGTGGTGCCTTGATGGCGTCGTAATGGCTAATTTTACACTTAAAATAGCCGATCTACAAGCTCACAACGCGTCGCGCTGAGCTTGTAGATCGGCTATTTTCAGAGCGCAACACCCCAGCCCAACCAAACATAAAATGACTCGTCTTTTAGTTCTACTGGATCTCTTCTCCACCAGTCCCTCCCTAATATTTTAGTCTAGTTTTTATTTGTTGACAAAATTGTCAATTATGTTTAGTCTTAGTTTTAGTCATTGTAGCTTAGTTTTTATTTTTCGTCATAGTTTTAGTCAATCAACACTGAAATCAACACTGTCTGGAACAGACTATTTTCAGATGGGGGTCTGTGTCCGCATACATATTCATTTGGGCGTCCTTGGCATAGAAAACGCTTGACAACCACCGGATTAAAGGGGAATTGGGTGTGAGACTGATAGGAAGAGCTTCCATATCAGCGTTAGAGCCTTCATGACGGGTCTGTCTGTGGTGGCTGAGTGTCATGTGGTTGTAATTAAATGCCTGGGTGACTTTATTACCCGTCCGCTTCATGCCCCTCGGCTATCTGTTCTGTCACATTCCATTTCAACATATAGGGATGATGGTTCTGGCGGTGTCTAACGGTATAGCCTGACCCATAGTAGTCCTGAGATTACATTATTTGATGTATTTATTATTACTGCTCGAATGAATAATGCACACGTCTTTGCGCGCGCGCGTGTGGGTGTGGGTGTGTGTGTGTGTGTGTGTGTGTGCGTGCGTGTGCGTGTTTCTCTCCGTATTCATGGCTTTACACTGGCCTACAGGTCTATGTATTTTGAGTCACACGTGAATTATAAATTCTGTGCATCCCAATATTTTGACAAAAATAAATATTGAACTAATATTCAAATGACATTACACACAGATGCAAAAATGATCAATTACCAGGTTGGGAAAAAAAAAACATAAGCGAGAAATTACCAGGCAAAAAAGTCTTTAGCCTCATACAGTGTATACCAACCATCTGTCCTAATGATACAACCTAACCCTAACCCTTGTCATGATTTATGACCTTTATCTGCTTGACCCAGCACACACAGGTGGTGACTACGTAAGCATAGTTGATACCCGTGATACGATGACCATCAGCTACTTTATCAGAGAGACTGACGTCTGTTGTGCACAATGATACGAGATGCATGTTCTATTCCTAATCC
>NC_139939.1:48078819-48168819 GCF_963454915.1 Gymnoscopelus microlampas | reverse complement strand
TGTGTGTGTGTCAGAGTCAGACTGGCAACGCTGAGACACACCACGTATCTCCAGCAGCCCATAAAGTTTCCCCACATAAACTTCACTTAAAAGTTACATTTAAGAAACTTTAATAATTATGACTACAGCGAAAGTTGTTAAGTAACATCGTCCGTCTTGTAGAGGAGCTGCTGTCTCTGCTGCTCTCTGTGCGTGTGTGACATGCAGTTATTAACGGAGCAGAGCTGTTAGCCCCGCCCCAGTGGATCTGCAAGACCACAACGCGTCGCTGATAGAAGCGGTGTGGGCTTGTAGGTCAGCTCAGCTGTGTTCCCTGCACTAGACAGGGGAGGCGTATGATCCCATAGCATGGGAGGACGGCCAATGGGGAAGTGTCCCCATTGGCTTAAAGGAGTGAAGGACAGCCTTCAATGATTGAAAACATGTCGCGAATATGTCGAGGATGACGAGTAGGTCAGACTTTTCATAGACCAGCGCTTTGCAAGCAGCTGGTAAAAACAGAATATGTTTATGATAAACTGGGTCTTATAGTCCAACGCTCATTCAGTAAATTCTGTGAGATTATTGAACATAGCTCAAATCATATAATAGTAGTAGTAATACCCAAGAACGCATTGATCTGTCCTGTCAATAGCTCAGACGTTGAGGCAAAGCCATGGTATCATTGGTAGCACTGAAACATCCACAATGACTGTAAGGAGATGCTCAAGGTTATTGTGGCTATTGTTGGTTATTATATTTAGGAAAGCAGTATGCATATGAAGGGGGAAATCGGGTAGTCTTTTTCCAATTTCTTCATATGTACTGAACATTATCCACCCACAGTGTACTGTCCTCAATATAAGAGAGCTAGATATCTTGACAGTCAGATAAACTCCTCCTTGACATTAAGACTCTGAAGACAGTTGTTCCATATCCACAGGTTTACTAACATTCAAGGAAGGTAAAACTGAAACATACAAATATGCATAATAACATTTTTGTCAACATTTTGTAAAAAAATACTCACCTACAATCATCCATTAACATGTACAGTAAGCAATAAGTACATACCCACGATGCTATCAAAAGGCTATGATGTAGGTAGATGTTGCTGGATTATCACAGATGAAATACACAGCCTCTCTGTGCTCAGCCATGTGCTAAAATGAATTTACTTCCTGGTTACAGGTGATCACCCGACATGCTACTGGTCACATGACTACTGATAGATTCTGTTCTTAAAGTGACCACACCCAATTACAGAACATACAGACTTTCTTTAAACAAAACACACTTAAATATTAACTTGCAACTTAAAATGTTGTAACTTAAACACACAGACACACACATCCATCGATCCATGTTATTCAATTTTATTTCACTGATAGGTAAGTAATGATCATTAGTGATGCACGGGCCACGGTGTTTTGACAAAAGTCTCTGGCTATTGGAAAGCTCCATGAAGTTCAACCATCACTGTGATTGGATGGGACGTGCACAGCTCGTCACATGCCTTTTCTACTGTATGCGTAATCCCGTTGCAGCAACTACCACGTCTGATCTACCACGTCCAGTTATGTAGCCTAAGCCTCGTAGTCATCAACAGAAAGTATTATGATGAAAGGCGAGCAGGTCGGGACACGTGCATGGTCAGCACCAGATTTGGAACGTAATAAACAGTTCGGTTTCACTTACCAGGGACAATAGGCTATATAGACAGGAGGGATTTCAGAAAAAAGGCCTTCTATAAGGAGGTTAGAGGCATTTGGGGGTAAAAGTTGGGAACAAGGCCATTTTACATAATTCAAGGGTGCTGAATCAGAAAAACACGGTTCCCAAGCAAAATTCTTAGTGCTTAACCTCCTAATTTGCATATCAAAATGGCTGCCGATTTTGAAGTATTTCTTAAATAACTCTATAACAAAGCAATCAAATCTGACAAATAAAGTGTATATATTTATATTCTGAGGGTCAGACAATGTGTGGAAGGTATTTATAATGTAATATATGTAAATAAATGTAAATAATGTAAATAAATATGCAAATTAGAGGCCACTATTACAGAAAACGGTTTCATACTTAAAGTGATTCATCCGCATCCCCCTTATTTTATTTTATTTCTACTTATCTGTATTTTTACCATCCTTAAGACATCTAAAATACATATTTAGATCATGGAAAAATCCTGGTACATTTGGCCCCTGATGACCAAAAAATAAATTGCCCCCATGTATAACTCACCCCCAGAATGAGTTAGAGCCACAGAACTGGTACTGATAACTGAACACAAACTACTTTCAACACAACTATATAGAGTGGGATGGGGATGGCTATAGGTACACTTAGACGGCCAACAGGGACTAGCTGAAATGTATTAAGCCCCGCCCCTCTGTGTTCCTATTGGCTGGGCTTTAAACAGCCATAACTCCAATTCCCAGCATCGAAAACCTATGAAACTTCCTAGATGCACTTAGACGGCCAACAGGGAAAGGCTGAAATTGTTTAAGCTATGTAGCCTAACTTTTCAGTTGATTGCCATACAGGCTTGTGTCCCCCCCCCACCCCCGATGGGCCCTGCCTAGTACAGCCTAGTCCAGCCTATTACTGCCTAGTCCTAGGACTAGGCTAGACCTGGGTGTACTAGGCTTTACTGTACTAGACTCTGCTGGGCTCTAATAGTCTGTTTTCAGCTCTAGCAGGCTTTGCTAGGCTGTACTTGGCTTTATTAGGCTATAGAAGGCAGTACTTTACTTTGGCCTACACATGTTCATGCAAAACTATTGGTGGTGCACACACAAACTATTGCCCGTGTACACAGTGGTTAATCCCAATGGTCTGAGTATCTACAGGGCTGACAAGGGACTAGCACAGCCTAGTTCAACCTAATAGAGCCTAGTACAACCTAGTCTTAACTAGTCCAGTCTGTTCCATGCTAGTATAGCCTATATCGCCGTCCCCTAGTCTGTTCCATCAAAAGGCTGGACTAGGCTAGACCTGGGTGTACTAGGCTTTGTGTCACGGTCTGGCTCTATGCCTGTCTATTTCTCTCTTTCTGTTCTGTCTCTCTGCCCTGGCCACGCCCACATTCTATTCCACCACACTTCAGTCGCAGTTACACACCTGTCCCCACTCCCTCATCGGCTCAGCAGTGCCATGCCCATTACACACCTGTGGACGCTTCTCCAATCACCCTGCTCCCTATAAAACTGGACTCATTGCATACAGCCATTGTCAGATCATAGTTTGTTGTCTTGATGTTCATGCCTTGGTGTTTCGTACTGCTGTTCGTTCCTTTGGACTGTCTTGCCAACCGCCATTGTCTACTGTTTGATTCCTGCCTGCTTCTATGCTGTAAGTTTTGCCTCATTCAGTCATTAAATACTTTGAAATCTACTCTGTTTGTTGTGACTCTGCATTTGGGTTCAAATCACTCTGCATCCGTGACACTTTGATGTTGTAGTCTCTACTGGTCTCTAATAGACTGTTTTAAATTCCAGTAGGCTGTGCTGGTCTGTACAATGCTATATTAGGCTGTACAAGGCAGATCTGTACTATGGTCTACAAAGGTTCATGCAAAACTATTGATCGTGCACACACAAGCTATTGCCCGTGTTCACAGTGGTTAGTCCCAATGGTCTGAGTATCTACAGGGCTGACAAGAGCCTAGCACAGCCTAATAGAGCCTAGTATAGTCTAGTACATCCTAATCTATCCTAGTCCAGCCTTATCAGTCCTAGCATAGCCTTGTACCCCCTCCCCTATTCTGTTCTCCCAAAAGGCTGGACTAGTCATGGGTGTACTACTGTAGGTTGTACTATACTAGACTCTACTGGTCTATAATAGGCTGTTTTAAGCTCTAGTAGGCTGTGCTAGGATGTACTAGGCTCTATTAGGCTGTGCAAGGCAGATCTGTACTATGGTCTACAAAGGTTCATGAAAAACTATTGCTCGTGCACACACAAGCTATTGCCCGTGTACACAGTGGTTAGTCCCTATGGGTTGAGGATCTACAGGGCTGACAAGAGCATAGTACAGCCTAATATAGCCTATTAGAGTCTAGTACAGCCTAGTACAGCCTCATCTATCCTAGTCCAGCCTTATCAGTCCTAGCATAGCCTGGTACCCCCTCCCCTATTATGTTCTCCCACCAGGCTGGACTAGGCTAGACCTGGGTGTACTAGGTTTTACTGTACTAGTCTCTGCTGGGCTCTAATGGTCTGCTTTCAGCTCTAGCAGCCGTTGCTAGGCTTTACTGGGCTCTATTAGGCTATAGAAGGCAGTACTTTACTTTGGCCTACATATGTTCATGCAAAACTATTTCTTGTGCACACACAAGCTATTGCCCGTGTACACAGTGGTTAGTCCCTATGGGTTGAGGATCTACAGGGCGGACAAGAGCCTAGTACAGCCTAATAGAGCCTATTAGAGTCTAGTACAGCCTATTACAACCTAGTCTAGCCTAGTCCGGCCTGTTCCATGCTAGTATAGCCTATACCACCCTCCCCTAGTCTGTTCTCCCAAAAGGCTGGACTAGTCTTGGATGTACTAGGCTGTACAGTACTAGACTCTACTGGTCTCTAATAGGCTTTTTAGCGGCTCTAGCCGCTCTATACCTGACTTTGTCCGTGTGCGTCAACGTTCTGATTGGTCAGGTGCGTCAACAAAGTGATTGGTCAAGCTTCACGCGACACATGGCTATAAACACATTATAAACACATATCAATGACAAAATGTATCAAAGGCGCCGCTACCTTCACACAGGGTGTGATTTTTTAATCTCTAGTAGGCTTTGCTAGGCTGTACTAGGCTATATTAGGCTGTACAAGGCAGATCTGTACTATGGTCTACAAAGGTTCATGCAAAACTATTGCTCGTGCACACACAAGCTATGGCCTGTGTACACAGTGGTTAGTCCCTATGGTCTGAGTATCTACAGGGCTGACTGACTAGTAAAGCCTAATAGAGAGTATTAGAGTCTAGTACAACCTACTCTAGCCTAGTCCAACCTGTTCCATGCTAGTATAGCCTATAGAAATGATTTCATGTGCATGCCATAAGCAATGCACAACACGTCGTTGCAAATGCCGGAAATCTGGGTTACGATGCACAGCCATGTGTGCATGTCAGCAACGGAGTGATGATCAACCTCCTTGTATGAATGTGGTCTAGTGTCTAGACTTTCGTTCAACAATGGCCAATACAGTATCTTTAGAGTACTAAACCGTTATCTGTTATGGGGGCCGCTATTTTGCATATTTCGGAGTAGGCTGATTATTATATTATATTATATTATCATATTATATTACTTACAAATTCTTTACTCACATTGTAGAAAATGTATATAGACACTTCATTTGTCAATTTTGCTTGCCTGGCCACAGAGTTATTGAAGATAAAGGTGCGAATTTGCCAATTTGGCAGCCATTCAAATATGCAGATTAGAAGGTCAAAAACTAAACATTTAGCATGGGGAAAAAGTATGTATTTTAGATGTCCTAAGGATGGCAAAAATACAGATAATTAGGAACAAAATAAGGGGGATGCACCTTTTGCACCGTTTGAGTACTACGGTACATCATTTTATGTAATGGTGGCCTCTAATTTGCATATTTATTTACATTTATTACATTACAAATATCTTCCACACATTGTATGACCCTCAGAACATAAATATATACACTTTATTTGTCAGATTTGCTTGCTTTGTTATAGAGTTGTTTAAGAAATACTTCAAAATCGGCAGCCATTTTGATATGCAAATTAGGAGGTTAAGCACTAAGAATTTTGCTTGGGAACCGTGTTTTTCTGATTCAGCACCCTTGAATTATGTAAAATGGCCTGGTTCCCGACTTTTACCCCCAAATGCCTCTAACAATCACATATTTCAGAAATCCCACCGGTCGCACGGCAGTCATATTGGAAGGAAATTGGGCCTCTTCCTTATTTCCTTCACAGGTGTTACCAATGTGATACTAATGAAGGCTCTGTTCCATTTCGTGTAGCACAGTGGTTCTCAAACGTTTTAATTTCAAGGACCCCCATAACTCTGAGAGTGTACAAATGGAACCAAATGGACCCTTACGGCTTACGGGTCCATTTGGTTCCATTTGTACACTCTCAGAGTTATAAACCTGTAAGGGGCCATTTGGAACCCCCTCAAGGAACCATGATGAGGGTCCCTGGACCACACTTTGAGACCCACTGGTGTCTCCAGTGAGCCAACTTGCACAACATCAGCCCCCTGACTCTGTTTGACTCTGTTTAGTACTATTGATAACACCTGTTGAGGAAGTAAGAAGAGGCCCAATTTCTTTCCAATATCGCTGCTGTGCATAGAGCCTATTCACCCTTTTCCCAACTTATCCTTTGTGGTTGTGTGTGTGTCAGTGAATCAGAAAGCACACTGTCCCTGATGCAACATCCCTCCACTGGAAATTAAAATATCTTCTCTGAACCAATTCTCTGGCAAGAATTATATTTTTCCATAGCTGTCCAACCAAAACCAGTGTATTTCTTAGTAACCACCCTCACAGACACCCTTCACACCTTAACGGTGATTGAACCAAAAGAAAACAATAGCCTTAGGCTAAGTGTAGGCAGTGGTAGAAAAAGTACTCAAATGTTTTACTTAAGTAAAAGTATCAATACTGCAATGTAGAAATACTCTGTTACAAGCAAAAGTCTGGAATTCAAAATGCACTTAAGTAAAAGTACAAAAGTATAGGGCATCGCAGTTGCGGTCACTTCCGGGTTCCACTGCAAAATACTCAATGCATTTTTCCCATTGACTTTTCCAAAAATATTTATATCAATTAATTTAAGCCTAGAATCAAGCTATCCAGGCTCCCAGTGAATCATGACCATTAAACGTTTTTTTCTGTGATTTATTTTATTTTATATTTAATTATATGATATACTATATCTAATAAATACCCTTTGTTTTGCCGTTTTCAAAAAAGTTTTTTCACAGAATCAAACGTTTTATGGTCATGATTCACTGGGAGCCTGGATAGCTTGATTCTAGGCTTAAATGAATTGATATAAATATTTTTGGAAAAGTCAATGGGAAAAATGCATTGAGTATTTTCTTCCGGCACCAGGAAGTGGGCAGGAACTGCGATGCCCTATTGGTATCAAAATGTACTTAAAGTACCAAAAGTACAAAGTACTCATTACGCAGAATGTCTCATTTCAAGTTTTCAAATGTATACAAATCTTTTGAAAATAGCCGATACATGCGATGCGACGCATTGTGAGCTTGTAGATCTGTTATTTTCAAATGGCCGAAATGTATATAGGGCTGAAGTGGGTAATGTATGTTTTGTAATAATAATCAAAATCTACAAAGTAACAAGTAACTAAAGTTTTCAAATAATTGTAGTGGAGTAAAAGTACAATATTTGGATCCGAGATGTAGTGGAGTAGAAATAAAATTACTGGAAATTGGAAATACTCAAGTAAAGTAAAATACCTCAAAATTGTACTTAAGTACAGTACTTACTGTAAGTAAATGTACTTTGTTACTTTCCACCACTAGGTCCATGTAGCATTTGTCATGACAAACTCAGTACAGCACATGTTGCTCTATGCATCGCTTGGTGAATGGTTCAGCACCACCGCCAATGGACAGCGACAAGCTACCACACTCTGACCCAACACGGGGGGAAAATCCACCAAAAAGCAATGCAGCAGTAGATACTGTACTGCGGCCTACAACATTGCAGGGCCTAGTCAAAGACGAAGTAGACCCATGACTGTGGGAAACAGGGAGAGTAACAGAGAGAGAGAGAGAGAGAGAGAGAGAGAGAGAGAGAGAGAGAGGAGATTTTCTTTGTTTTTGCATGCATGTTGACTTGCAAAGTATGCTTTTTATCTTCAAAAAAGTATTAATTTACTTGGGTTTTCCTGGCATTTAGTTAAATGGAAAACTCTTAACACTAATTTAGTTTTATTTAGGGAAATTCTTGCAAGGCTGTTTGAAAAGGGTTCAGTTCAGTATCTTTATTGTCCCCTAAGGGAAATAGGCTGTGCAGAAACAAACATGGAGAAACAGATACAAACAGACACATGGAGATTAAAAACAAACAACTCATCAGAGTTTAGCATTTATCTGATATTTACACAGTCCATAAAATGAAACTTGACATACTGTAGGCGAGCTTCCAGCTATTGGCTCATTAAAGCAATATTACACTTTGGTACAGCCTTGGGTTGAATTAGTTACCTTGACATGAACTCCACATATTTGCTAGATATCTTCAATAGTTGCTCCATTGATTAGAAATGACAAAATAGTCTCCTCATTCACTTACATAGCACAGTGGAACAGTGTGTCACTAGTTTGGCACATATGATAACACAAATTACATAGATTTGCCAATCTATAGCATTACAAAACAGGGCATGTTTTATTTTATTTTAATATTATTATTAAAATGTGTTCATGTTCCGGACTGGATCTGCGGATCCGTTTTGGGTGATACAATTCAACTCAATTAAAAGAGCAACTTTGAAACCTGTTTCCCTGTGCAATGTAAGTCAATGAGGAGAGTATTTTGGAATACACATTTCTAATATAAAGAACAACTGTTGAAGGTATCTTGCCAACCCACATCTCTACCAAAGTGCAATTTTGCTTTAAAGTGGCTTAGCAATGATCAGCAGAAAGATGCAGCACAGATGCAACAGGTACATGGAGACTTAATGTTCTGCGTCCGTAGCTCTTAGTCCTATCCCTAGCCCCTAGGCATAGAGGATGTCTGCTGTCTTTCCTCCAACATGTGCTCCTCACAAGAGAACACACGCGCACACACACACGCACGCACGCACGCACGCACGCACACACACACACACACACACACACACACACACACACACACACACACACACACACACACACACACACACACACACACACACACACACACACACACACACACACACACACACACACACACACACACACAGGGAGAGCAGGGTGGGTCGGAGAGGTGCAGAATGCGAGTTCAAAGAGGGGAGGAGAAGGTTAGGTGAGCATTTATAGGTGACCGGAAGCGACTTGATTGGAGCCTGAGGTGGCTTGATTGTGTGGCCCTGCTCCTGAACTTCGGCTCCGAGCTCCATTTGTTGTTTCAATTGAAATGTTCACAAAGGTCTGTGAGCACTGCAAATAATTAGGATCAGATACATCTCGTCATCTCATCAAAAATCTGGCCCATGTCCAGGCTCTTCACATAAGTGGTCAATTATGTGTAATAGCCAGAGCATTATAATAATCATGTACAGCGGTCGAATTATACAGCAAGTATCTATAATCCTCAGAGGTAAATGGCGATTAAATCATTTTCATGCTCATTCATGCAGTTATTAATACATGAATATGAATGAATAGTGTTGTAGTAGCAGCAGTAGTAGTAGAGTGTGTGTGTGTGTGTGTGTGTGTGTGTGTGTGTGTGTGTGTGTGTGTGTGTGTGTGTGTGTGTGTGTGTGTGTGTGTGTGTGTGTGTGTGTGTGTGTGTGTGTGTGTGTGTGTGTGTGTGTGTGTGTGTGTGTGTGTGTGTGTGCGTGCGTGCGTGCGTGCGTGCGTGCGTGCGTGCGTGCGTGCGTGCGTGCGTGCGTGCGTGCGTGCAACACCTAAGCACGACCAAACATAAAATGACTGGTCTTTCAGTTCTACTGGATCTCTTTTCCACTAGTCCCTCACTAACATTTTAGTCTAGTTTTTATTTGTTGACAAAATTGTCAGTATATTTAGTCTTAGTTTTAGTCATCATAGCTTAGTTTTTATTTCGTTCGTTTCGTGTGTGTGTGTGTGTGTGTGTGTGTGTGTGTGTGTGTGTGTGTGTGTGTGTGTGTGTGTGTGTGTGTGTGTGTGTGTGCGTGTTTGAGAGACAGAGAGATAGAGAGAGAGAGAGGGAGAGGGTAAGAGTGAGAGCATCTGCCCCCCGTCCCCCTGAGAATTATCTCTTATCTCTCTGGTTTGACAGAGAGACAAGGTCGTCTCTCTCCCTTTCATCTTTGGGGGCAACCATTAAGCAGCAGTCTATAGCTAAACAAGGTTAGCTCTCCATACTCCCTGTTCCCTCAATGCACACACAGGCCCCTTTGATGTTGTGGACCACAAGCACAGGGAGGGACGGGGAGATAATCACACACAAAGTCTAATGAGCAGTGGTGGGGGAAATGTTTTACTCAAGTAAAAGTATTAATACTGCAATGTAGAAGTACTCCGTTACAAGTAAGAGTCCGAAATTCAAAAATGTACTTGGTAAAATGGTGCATTTATATAGCGCTTTTATCCAAAGCGCTTTACATAGATTTTGCATTACATTCACCCATTCACACACACATTCATACACCGATGGCGGAGGAAACCATGTAAGGCACCAACCTGCTCATCGGGAGCAATTAGGGGTTCAGCGTCTTGCTCAAGGACACTTCGACACTAACTCTGGGGGAGCCCCACAGCCCAGGATTGTCCTGGGAATCTTGCGGTTTCCAGTTCACTCTACCCGGCCACTCTACCCCTAAGCCACTGCCGCCCTTGAGTAAAAGTACAGAAGTATTGGTATCAAAATGTACTTAAAGTACCAAAAGTATAAGTACTAAAATGTTTGAAATTAGCAGATCTACAAGCTCACAACGCGTCGAGATCTGCTATTTTTAAATAGCCTAGGTATATGAAATAGGACTAAAGTGGTGTAATGTGTGTTTTATAATGTAATCATTTATATCTGCAAAGTAACTAGTAACTGAAGTTTTCAAATAATTGTAGTGGAGTAAAAGTACAATATTTGCCTCTGAGATGTAGTGGAGTAGAAGTAAAAGTACAGACAATTGGAAATACTCCAGTAAAGTAAAAGTACCTCAAAATTGTACAGTACTTGAGTACATGTACCTAGTTACTTTACACCACTGCTAATGAGGACCTGCATCAGCGTGAGAAAGAAAGAAAGAAGCCTGGAGTTTGTGAGGTTTTTGGGGTTGTTTTCATTGTTTCGGTTGAAGGTTTGTTATTGTTGCTGTTGTTGTTTTTGGGGTGAAATAATTGGTGAAACGGTCACCCAGAGGACTTACTGTGTATACCGAAGAGGATGCCAGACAGTGTATACTGTATGTCCAAGCAATACAACGTCCAATCTACAACTCATAATATGTTGTGGATGTGAAACGGTGTGAGCTTGTAGATCTGTTATTTTCATCATATGGCTACGCTCTATGGGGCAGCTCTGATGTGAGCTGGGAGTGAGTTCCACAGTGCAGGGGCGGCCACCGAGAAGGCCCCCGTCACCCCAGGTTCGCTTATTCGTCCTGAGGGTGTCCAGGAGGTTGGCATCACCCGACCTGAGGGAGCGGGAGGGGAGTTGGATGAGTTCAGAGAGGTAGCAGGGCAGGGGGCCTAGCCTATATATATATATACACTTCCCAACTATTTATAATTCTTGCCAGTTCTTTCCATCTAATTAAAAGTCAGAATGAGTTGTACTGCACATGCTGTTACGAATTACACTGATATATTGTAAGTCATTGCATTTTAATTGAACCTGTAATGAAAGCAGGACACAATTTTCTCTTGGGCAAAGTATCTCAGCGCTGCGAAAAAGGTAGGACTCGAGAGGAGAGGAGAAGAAGAAGAAGAGAGCAGTGGAGAGA
This sequence comes from Gymnoscopelus microlampas, assembly GCF_963454915.1. Classification (NCBI taxonomy): domain Eukaryota; kingdom Metazoa; phylum Chordata; class Actinopteri; order Myctophiformes; family Myctophidae; genus Gymnoscopelus; species Gymnoscopelus microlampas. The sequence goes on along the minus strand of NC_139939.1, from coordinate 48,157,185 downwards.
GTACGCCGTCCATCCATAACCCTCCCTGCGGGGTTGGCGTTCAACCGGCTTAGGCATGCTTCACACAGTGTGAAAATAAGCGTTGATTATTCATGACGAGATGCATGACACATCACACGTCAGTCTCACCTGCCGAAGGCAGAAATGCATCTCGGTACGAGACGAACAGCAATGAGGCGGTTTCGTTCGTCTGACGCAGAGCTTCACTCAACACCACGTAGCGCTATGATGGTACCACTCAATGACATGTCCCACGGTCAGCGTCAAGAGGCTGATGTCATCTGATCTGAGCAGAATGGGGGTCAAATGCTGGAGGCAGACAGTACTTGGTTTACTAGCTTACTTTTTCTTGTTTTCATGATTATGTCAACCAGGCCGACAGGCGGAGAATTGTGTGTGTGTGTGTGTGTGTGTGTGTGTGTGTGTGTGTGTGTGTGTGTGTGTGTGTGTGTGTGTGTGTGTGTGTGTGTGTGTGTGTGTGTGTGTGTGTGTGTGTGTGTGTGTGTGTGTGTGTCCGTGAGGTTGTGCGCAGCAAATTTCATAAACTGCTGGACCGATCAGTGTCAAGCTTTGCAGACCAACCCACGTTTCAAATCGGTCTCATGGTGGTACTATAACAGGCCACTTTTTTTTTGGCTTATAGCTCTTTCCCTGGATTTCCTTGGATCATGATGCAACTCCCCATATACAGTAGGCCTTGCCCAATTCCACCATTTAGAATTTTCTTCTAAACACACTTTATGGTACTACCCCTCCTCTGTATAGTGCATGAACAGCATACGCACACACACATGTTGTTCCCCTCACAGAGGGCGGTGTGAAAAGCCATGGCAACTGAATCATCGGTGGATGTGTTTTGATGATATACAAATTGCCATGGATCCAGTGAGGCAGCATGGAACATTATGTCGTTTCTCACCACCAGCCTCTTAAAGCATTTGCTGACATTAGAGGTGAGGGCGACAGGACTCCAGTCGTTCATGTTACCCTGGAGTGCCTGGGGACGGACAGGCGCAATGGTGGGAACTTTGAAGCCTACGGGGACCACAGCCTGGTCGAGGGGGAGATTGAAACTATCCACACCCACACATTGTATAAGTAATTGCTTTATATGTGTGAAGCATTATGAGTATGTGCTTATCCTTCTATCATTTATTAATTTATCAAATCACCAAATCTCTGTGTGTCATGCTGTCCTGGACGTAACTCGGAACCAACCAAACGGTTTCAAACTTGGCGTGTGTCTCGTGTGACTTAAATAGCTTTGAAGATAGCAGATCTACAAGCTCACAATGCGTCACATTGCGACGCATTGTGAGCTTGAAGATCGGCTATTTTCAAATGGCTGAAATGTATATATAGGGCTGAAATGGGTAACGTATGTCTTGTAATAATAATCCAAATCTACAAAGTAACTAGTACCTAAAGTTTTCAAATAGTCGTAGTGGAATAAAAGTAAAAGTACTGAGAATTGGAAATACTCCAGTAAAGTAAAAGTACCTCAACATTGAACTTTAAGTACAGTACTTGAGTAAATGCACTTAGTTACTTTACACCACTGGCCCAATCTCTACAGTCAATCTACTCGTCACATCATAGAGGCGTCTCAGTGGCTCCAGAAGAAAGAAACCCTTAGCTACACGTTTCATCCCACCTTCCTGTTCTCCTCCGCTTCAGCTTTGATCAGCAGACATGCAATATCATCACAGTGCACTCTGCTGTCTGCCGAGGTGTGAATGCAAGCAGCCCCATCCCCACACAACCCCCCCAGCCCCCCCCACCCCAGGACCTGTTCACGCTATGTGTCAGTTAACCCAATAAGACCGGGAACGCATCTGTGCAACCACTTTAACCATTATTTTATACTTTGTCTTTTGGCTATTCAAAAATAGCAGATATACAAGATTGTAGATCTGCTATTTTTGAAAGATCTTGAAAATGTGTGCAAATCTTTGATTATATTTTTTAAAGCGACATTTTTTTACTCAAATCTTTGCTTCTGGGGGGGTCCCTGGAACAACATATTTTGAGATGGGGGTCCGCAGCCAAATGCATATGATTTTGGGTGTCCTTGACATGAAACATTTTGAGAACCGTACTGATATTATAGCAGCATACGTTTTTTCAAAAAACGGTTTTGACATTTGTAGAATCCCCCAGAAGCAAAGATTTGAGTTACAAATGTTCGCTTTGAAAAATATATATTCAAAGATTTGAGTTTCAAATGTTCGCTTTGAAAAAAAAATTCGAAGAATTGCAAAATTATTTTTTTTTAAATTACAGATATACAAGCTCAATGAGCTTGTATATCGACTATGTTTGAATAGTCAAAGTATAAGATAACGGTTAAAGTCGAAAATGACAGATGCTTTCCCGGTCTTACTGGATTAACTGCAAGTGATTTGTAGCAGGTGTTTACACAGTGATTTGTTAGTGTTTGCCGTTGAGTGTTGACATAACCTCCCCTTAACACGGAGACCTGCTGCTTTCCCCACTGGCCTTAAACATCACCCAGTTAGGATGTGTTATGAAGGTGAAAATGCTAATGGGGATCACTTTGAAAAGGAAGACAGAATAGAGAGATGGTGTGTATTCAGAGACATGCACATCCGCGACCAACCCCCGCCCCGAGAGCGCCGCGGAAGTGTATTGACCTTCACCTCTCTGAGAGACTGCCCATTTAACTCCCAATTTTCACCCGCTCTCCAGGTCTTTTATCAATCGCCTTTCATCTATGTGTAATTAAACTAATGGACTGAGCTGGAGAGAGAGAGAGAGAGAGAGAGAGAGAGGGAGAGGGAGAGAGAGGGAGAGGGAGAGATAAGATGGAAGTATAGGGACCAGTGTTGCCATGTCCGCTTATTATAAGCGACTTTGGGCTTGTTTTTCTGTAAAGTAGCTTGTAAATATTGGTAAATATTTGTTTGAAAATAGCCAATGTATGTATAGGTTTAAAGTGCTCATAGTTGCTTATTTGGGGCTTGTTTTCATAGACCTGGGTTGCTTATTTCTCTAGCAAAATCTGGCAACACTGGTAGGGACTGAAAAATTGTACTTAAGTACAGTACTTGAGTAAATGTATTTAGTTACTTTACACCACTGGAAATCTCCCCACCCAGCTTCCCACACTTTAACACAACCAGTTGTGTTCGTTGGGACGCCCGGCCAAGCCAGATGTACCGCAGAGGATTACGCTAATTACGCCATTCTCCGACAGGTGCTCTAATGCCAGCGTGTCGTGGGTTAGAATCTCGATCCCGACGACCTTTGCCCTGCATCAGGAGTGGGATCCCGGGATACCCGCAGGTGCCAACGCAAATCTTGCGGGCGCGGGCGGTATTTAAATGGGCTACTTGCGGGCCGGGAACAGGCGGTCAAAATAAAACCTGCGGGCCCCGCAAAATCCTGCACCGTCCTCCAATAAACTCTCTCTCGTGTGTGTGTTCGTGCATGTGCATCACACACACACACACACACACACACACACACGCACACGCACACGCACACATGCTGATTCCGACCGCGGTTTTATCAACATATTCAAGTGAGATGCCTTGGTTTTATACACTATATTTAACAGCAATATTTATATTGCTACCAATATGTAGTATGACACCTGAATTTACCTACGGAATAAAGGTCTATATTGAGCAACAGAGCCAAATATCAAACCTGCTAGATATCTAGAAACGCTCGGGGAGGCATCGCCAAGCGCAAGAATCGCGGTCTGATGTTCTCGCAGTGTGTTTCACACACAGCGAACAACACCTCGCCGAGCAAAGCCCGATCGTACGCCAGATCTGGGATTTGTCGGCGAGCGCCAAAAATGGTCGGCGACATCATAATCGGTGCAAATGTCTTGCAGCATGTAGTAGCCTTAACTAACCCCCACCCCCATCTCCGTCTTTGTTCATGTTGTATTTCACGGTATGCAGCTTACAATGACAGCCTAACCTTCCCAAAGTCACAGACATTATGAGTCAGCACAGGGTATTTAGCGTGGAGGTGACAGACATTGTGCACCAGCCACTTTTAAAAGCATTTGTCTGTAATGCAAGGGCATCGTGCACAGCTAGCAAACTGTACTGTAAGCATATCAATATTTGTCACATGTGCTGCTGACAAGGGGAGTTTTCCCATTCTGTATGTGTGCGTTCATCCCAGAATGCCGCTGGGCAATCTGGCGGTATCAATAATGAATATCTTAAGGAATGGAGTGTGTGCACACGTGGGCCTATGTGTTGTGTGTTGTAATGGTATAATGGTCTGCTTGGGGTTAAATTGACTTAAACAATGACGTGATTTACTCCATTGTGTCAAGTCTAATGTCTCATTCTTGTGTTTTATTTAGCCGGATCAGAAAAGTCAACCAAAGAACAAGTTTGCTATTCAGGATCTCCTCAATGGTCAGTAGGAACACACTGAGGACACTTACTGGAGCACTCATCCAATTCCATTTTGACTATGCATGCATGGTGCACCTCACAAAGGCCTTAAAGACAAAGCTGCAGACCTCTCAAAACAAACTGGTCAGGTTACTACTTGGCCTCACACCCAGAAATCACCTAATCCCTGCTCATTACGCTAGGTTGGGATGGCTGAGGGTAGAGGACAGAGTAAAGCATCTGGCAGTGGGCCTGGTCTTCAAGAAACGTGAGAAAACAGGGATACACATGTACCTGTCAGAATACTTCGATAGTGTAAAACACACACACAGGCACAACACCAGAGGGAGCTCCACTGATCTCACTCAACCCAGATTCGGCACAAACATGGGGTCAAATTCGTTCTTCTGCTATGCCACCAAAATGTGGAATGCACTACCAACAGCCATCAAAAAGTGTGACTCCTTACCCTCCTTCAAAAGCGCCATAAAAGAGCACCTGTCTACAAATGGTAACTGGTCCTATTAACGTCCAAGCTCAACACCAGAAATGACCCCTCCAACCCCCCAACTGTTTACTGTACACATATGTTTTATTGCTACTAGTGCTGATGATTTCTGGGATATTATTGTATGTCTTTAAATGTCTCTGTGAATGAATACACAGGACCACAATGGAAATAAGCTCCCAGGGCTTTTTGTGTTATCCTTTTAGCACCATTGTACTACAATAATCGTACCTCTGTACTATTTGCAAACTGTTAATAAAGTATTCAATCAATCAATCAATCCAAATCAAATTGATCCCGGCCATTATTGGGCAATGCAGCAATAAAATGTATGTAGAAATACTCAACATTTAATTTTAACTGAATTCCAAGCAATCACGATAAGGTTTATGGTTTCTACTGTAGATCACATTGAAAGTGTGGCATGAATCATCTTTATCACTGGTGTGAGAGCAAATTAGGCCCAAGGGTACAGTATAGTCTCACAATAAGTTGTATTGATCTAAATTTCATGTGAAAATCTTCACTGAAAAAAATTACAATATCCTACTTATTTCCTCCATTATGGAGGCAAAAACATTCGGTTAACACTAACCATAACATTAGCTGCTGTCCAGTTTTTAATGACCTGATCATCTGTTTTTAAAACTCCTGAGATTCTAACTTTTCGCTCGGTGTGAATGTGTGCGTGTGACATATTGAAAACACAAAAGATCCATGCTGAGCTGGATGAATAAAAGTCAGACAAATGAAAATCTGTGCAGATTCTAAATGTGGCGCTGAATGGCTTTCACTACCATACTGGGGGCTTTTGGACTGTCTGACATTGAACACATTGGCAGGTGTGAGCAGCCATATGCCGCTCAGGTTCAAAGTCAGGGACGTCAATACAGCGGGGATCAGGAAGAACTGCAACCTGGCCAAGTCACACGGACACACAATTACCGTGCCCGCTTTCCCCAAGCTTTTTGACCTGCGAGGCAAGCTGCCATATGACAGCTTGCCTCGCATATCAGACTCATGAGGAACGATCACATTAATGAATAATAATCTGGTCGTTTTTCGGAGGCGTCCTTAAGGTGAAAGTGAAGCCAGATGAGCAGTCACGCACACACACACACACACGCACACACACACACACACACACACACACACACCAGACAGAGGGCTTCTCTGGGCTGCAGATGTCTGGCACTGAGTGTATGTATGCGTGTGTGGTAATGCATGTGTGTACATAGATGAACTCCTTTGTGTGTGCATTTGTGTACATTTGCATGTGTGTTTGCACGTGCGTGCATGCATGTGTGTGTGTGTGCATGCACGTGCGTGTGCGCGTGCACATATGCTGGGACCCAGATCAAATAGAAGGTTGGTAGCCCTGCTGCTGTGCCACATATGGAGGCCTTTGAACAGCTTTTATCTCACAAACAGATTAGGTGTGAGATGCGGCTCATTTTCGCCACATGGGCCTCTCTACGTACTCCTGGGGATATGTCACCTCATTTTTGACTGCTCTGCAGCCTATTTTGGACAGCACAGGTGTGAGTTTGCTCGAGCATTTTCCGTAACGTGCAATTAGTGAGGAGCCTCTGTTTGATGCGTAGATGTGTCCATGAATAAATCATTTCAAATCACACCAATGAATACAGTTTATGATCATAAGATCATTTAAGGGTGGCTATTTGTTTTTAAGTTGCACCTCAATACAACATAAGTGTGTTGCTTTTTTTTTTTTTAAACGTATGTATTCAAAAGTACATGGTTTAAAAAATACTCAAGTATTCAAAAGTACAAATTACAAAGTACATTTTCTTTTTAATATCAATGCATTGCTGTATTGACATTTTGTGCCCTAAAATGTACAGATTTTCCATTATTGATATTTTTTACAAAATATCTATGATAGTGAAAATAGCAGAACTATACTGTACAAGCTGTACAAACAACACACACACTCCTCAGAAACACGTCCCTTCTGCCTCAGAGCACCGTGTCCTCAAGACAGACAGACAGCACTGTGCTGCCGAATGCCTGTTGGGAGCTGTCCTGATGACACCGAATCGTGTTTGTTTTCTTCTTCCATTGATCGCTGGGACAGCCGCGGCTCCCGCTCCTCTGCAGAAAACAAGAGGGACCACCCGGGGCGCTGCTGCGTCACCCGTGATGCAAGTCACACCTCTTCGACCCTGCTGACCCCGACTGTCATTTAAACCAGCCCCCCCCCGCCAGCCCCACTCTGCGCCGAGTTTGTTTGTTTACGCCGCATGTGTCTGTTAACAGGAAGCCCTTCCCTGCTCAGCAGGCCTGTTTTCTGAGACCTTTGACACAACCCTTAATATGATAAATGTTTCCCTCAGCTGTAGCCTTGTACTGTACGTGCGGCACACGATGATTCCAATCTGAGCTGTTTAGAGGACTGAACTGACATGATGTTGGATCCTCTCCTCTCAGTGCCATATACAGGGGAAACAATCTGAGAAGCCATTCGGTACAAAAAAAAAAGAGAAATGAAATATTTTGTCTGTTAAGTGGTCAGACGGGTGGGCCGCAAACGCTTTCGAGATTTTTCAAGTGGGCCCTGATCCAGAAAAAGGTTGGGAACCACGTGGTCCTACATTACAATGGCGGGGGAATGGCAGCCATGTTGATAATCACTTCAGTATATAGGTAAGTTTCCTAGGGTGGTGTGGGCATCACTTCCTGTCGATTTCATTGGATGTCAGTGGATTTGATTGGATTTGATTGGATCAAATCGACAGGAAGTGATGCCCACAACACCCTAGGAAACTTGTGGATACAGGATATATATTTTTGGTTGTAGGTAGGGATGTTAACAATTAATCTGTAATCGATTAATTGACGTTAAGAATTTACTCTATTAAATGTATTGATTTTCAATTAATTGAAAGATTTTATTTTCATTTTATTTATAATGTTATATACAGTACATCAAGGCAATTAAGTTTCTGCACTCATTTTTGGTTTTGGACAAGAATCGATCAATCGATTGATAAGGTTATCAACCATCAATTTAATGAATTATTTGATAATTATTTGCCTCCCTAGTTGTAGGTACTAATTAAATAGATTGCTTCCACACCAGCTCCTCGGCTCTCCACCTCTACAGAAATAAAGCTGCCTGGAGCCTGGATGCAACAAGAAATCCACGTGCCTGTCGTCGCTGTTTGGTGTGAGGGCTTTTTTTGGTCTTGGCGACGGCGTCATAGCGACTTGGCAACACACAGCGACAAAATCATTTTTGGTGCGAGTCACAGTTGATGTGACATCGTGTATGGCCAGGAAGCGCAGTCAAACAGCTGATGAAAGGCGTGTGGGGGCTGGATGTGGCCGGGTGAACGCCATACAGACTGACATCACACTCATTATCCGTTTGGAGAATTCCTGCTGTGTTTTTAACTGAAGGTCAAGCGTCCTGCTGCTTGGACTGGAGTCCTGCCAGGTTGGGATCTCGCTGTTGAAACAGGTGCACACCACACGCACGCACGGACGGACGCACGGACGGACGCACGGACGCACGCACGCACGCACGCACGCACGCACGCACGCACGCACGCACGCACGCACACACAAAGACCCATGAAGACACAATGTCTACATTCAGTATGTTCAAATAATGTGTGTGTGTGTGTGTGTGTGTGTGTGTGTGTGTGTGTGTGTGTGTGTGTGTGTGTGTGTGTGTGTGTGTGTGTGTGTGTGTGTGTGTGCGTGTGTGTGACAGTCGTTGTTCTACTGTACTCCCTGAACTTTGCAGCTGTCCCAACGCCATTATATTAATATTTTTACAAAGGCATTTTGTCCAAATTAGTTTTGGAAAGATATACTGTATGCAATATCATCAAGACATAGTACGGTGACAGATGGGTCAGGTTCAGTTCAGGTGCAAACAAACTGTAACTTTGGAAGCATGGATACAGTACAGATTCAAATATTTCTCACTCCTACTCCCCCCTACGCCCCCCCTTTTCATTTCCCATCACAATGTAGTAGTAGCGGAGGCACAAACACAACTTAGTTCAAGTGCAAATGAAGATAGACAAAGATACAGTTCTCTGCTCAACCTCAAGAGGTAGGTCACCTAAAGAAAGCAATTACAAGAACAATGCGAGCACAACTCCAACCTAGTACTCCAAAGTAGTTTCTTGCCGGCTGTACGGCCTACAAACATTCCTTTACATTTATAGAGAATATCAGCACTCGCTGTGATGTCCTTCTGGCACTTTTATTATGTTGTCCATGGGCAGCATACAGAGCAATGTATGCTTTTCAGCTCTAAGCCTTCGTCAGCGTTATAGAATATTGCAGCGTGAGTGTCTCTTTCAACTCGTTATTTTTATTGCTTTTAATTCTTATGCTTTTGCTTATCTGAGTTTTTCCTAATAAAGTTGTTCTCTTTAATTTGTCCTCTCCCCTACCTAAAACTTAAACTTAAAACTAGTGGGCCTAGCAGTAAAACCTTACATTCAATCAATTCTAATTGTAAATTATATGTATGGTTTTATGTACTGTATATATGTATGCATATGTATTTTACGGGAAACAACAAATACACGAGGTACAGGATCTGTACATAAAAAGAATATGAAGTATGGAAATGAAGCTCTCATTTCAATGATGAAACCAACAGCTTAATGCATCCTTGTCTGTCACCCATTTATTGACCACATGTGCATGCACACAACTGTCTAATTATGGCACTAATCATATTAGGCTGTTTACAAGTGTAAGGAGAAAGAATGTTCCGTTAACATTACCCTTTCTTACGCAAGTTTGCGTGCTCTGATTATTGATTGGATAGTTAAATACTCTGATAATTGATTGGATAGTTAAATACTATGATTATCGATTGGATAGTTAAATGCTCTGATTATTGATTGGATAGTTAAATGCTCTGATTATTGATTGGATAGTTAAATGCTCTCTGATTATTGATTGGATAATTACATTGCCCTTCCCGGTTCCTTGTTACTCCTCGCAGTGTTGCTGCCATATAAGTTATTCAGTGAAGGGTGGAACAGGAAGCATTCAATGTCGAGATGGGGGATAAATTTGCAACGCAAATGACAATCAGTGCCATTGCTGTGTCATGACCAGTTTAGAATTGTGCAGGGTATTAAATGGGGCCATGTTCAGGCATAGCACATAAGGCATCTTGGGGTGATCCACCCGAAACTGGACAGCTCTTAATACAACTGTGAATACACCCAAAACACACTGAAGTCCAAATCCTCAGACCACATGTGGAGGTATTTGGAGGTGGTTAGGGACACACATGTGACCACATTTTAATATAGTGTGAAGGCAAATGTTTGTCTCTGTCCACAGGATTAAAGACTTAGCAATTATATTTGCCAAAGTAGTTTTGTTATCTTCACTTTTGAAGCATTGATCTGTATTTGTAAGTGTCCTCATGCATTCATTGTTGCTCTTGCTTTTTGTATTTAGAAGTTTGCATATTTTCAGAATATTACGTGAAAAAACAAGTAGATCAACACTTACAAATATGGTAGGAAATATGTGTATTGTTTTTCTTCAGCCAGCCCTCACGGTGCTGGGCCCTTGGTGGGCAGGCGGCGGTGACAATGGTGGGCGCGCAGATATGACCATATATAGACTGGACGTGTTGTCAATACAATAACCCCGACAACGACAGGCTTCCTCTGAACAGTTTGTTTTGTCATATGGCGTCTTATCAGCTACAGGTGTAAGCAATTAAGCCAATAGCCAAACAATTTTAATTATTAATCAGCCCATTAAGCATGGGAAGACAGGGTCCTGTCCTGTTGTTAGCTAATATAGTTATGGATTTGCACAGCTAGTTTTAGCCATTGACTGTATAAACATGTTTTAGCTAAAAATGAATCTAATTGATGAGTGGTAGACAGAGTCTAGGGATTCAAGAGTGGATGCTGCTGCATGTCTGTATAGATTATGTCCCCATAATCCAAAACAGACAGGAACACTGCCTCAACAACTCCCTTCCTGCTAATGATAGGAAAGCTGGCTCTGTTTCTATATACGTAAGAAACCACTTTTCTGTCGCAATTTACCAGCAAGTACTTCCTTATGGTGTTTAAAAGTAAGTCTCTCGTCAATCCAAATACTAAGTACCAAGTATTTATACTTTTTGACTCATTCAGTTCAATATCAGTTCCATTCACAGAAAATACGCGAAGGTCATTTTGAGAAATGTTTTTTAAATAAAATACATGTTATTTGGCTGTCTTCTGTATAGAGGCTACGCGCGACATCATCGTACCCGGAAGTTATGCGTGAACGCCTACTGAGTGGCAAAAAAACTACTTTCTGGCCATGACAGCCCATACATCCAAACAGAAAAGTCCTATCTGATTGTATTAAACGACGTTAAACTCACCAAACTGGCAGCTGTACGGAAAGCTTAAATGATCCTCTTTCTATCTGCAAAGTTTTTGTTTCACAAAGATCCACCATAAACATGTTATGAGCTACTTTGTCAATAAATTCCGTGCAGGTGATTATTATATCTAACTATATAAATGGCGACCAACTTCCGCACCCTCGGTGTCCACACCCCACAGCTCTGTTATCGACTAAACAACGCACCGCCAGACCACATGTCGCCTACTGACTCGCCACGGCCGCCGCGCTGAATTTACGCCTCGCGTAGGGGACATCTCACTGCTCACTCCACCTTTTCCACCGTGCAACATAATTAATTATACTCACCAAATGTCGGACAAAACGGAAGGGGAGGCAGCTTCGTACCGTTTACCGTGCGCACGACCTCATCACCACAACAGCACGCAGCCGCTGCGGGGTTTTTTTCCTTTTTTTCCAAACTTTTTTTTTGGTCACCATTTTCTCCAGGCACCATTTCTGGTGTAACGTCGGGTGTTTCTTTTCACCAGCCAATCACCTTTCACGTTGCCACGTCCGTTGCCACGTCGCGCTGACGTACGCTAAACAAGCGCTGCCGTGCGCACAATGCAAACGAGCCCAAAGGCGCGCAAAAATAAGCCGACCATTGCTTAGACACAAAGTCAGACCTGGCAACGCAGCCTACGCCAATCATGTGTCAGAGATCTACAAGCTATGGGGCACATGATTGTATCTTAGCAACAACTACAGCGCTCACTCTCATTGGTCGTGTCACGCTAAGACCAGTCTCCAGACAATGGCATCGCAGACAGCTTGCTGTTACTGCTGTAGCCATCACAGGCAGTTGCAGCACGACGGACAGGGCGCTGTGATAGCTGCCATGTCGCTAACGCTAACCTGGTTGTCATGCCTGCAGCGGCAGTGCAATCACTTTGTCAACAATGCACGTTCGTGTGCTGAATGTCTATATTGCTGCTCAGTTCGTCCATTGTACATGCTGTATGTTTGTGTGTGTCTTCTGGAGAACTATGTAGCTCCACAGCAACTACAGTAACTAACGTAATGGCAGGACCGCCCCCTGCAACGCATGTTAGGCTGCATTATGGTCATGTAGTAATTTCAGATAATTTCGCTCCGATTACAGCAGTGTTTATCAACCCTTTCACGCCGCCCCCCCCCCCCCCCCCCCCCCCCCCCCCAAATACACGTACTTGATCTGGGACCCCCCCATTCTGTTTGACTCCGTTCCACAAGTAAATATTGTGAAAATAGCCGATCTACAAGCTCGAAACGCCTCACGTTGAGAGGCTTTGTAAGCTTGGAGATCGGCTATTTTCTACATGATTGCCTCTTTCTTACATTCTTTGCCAATGTGGCCCATGTTTTCATAGCATAGTTTATTGACTACTTCTGTTGCAGAAATGGCCATTTCCTTTACTTTCGGTTTTTTATTGTCTCCGCCAGGCCGAAAGGCATGGCGCAAGACTATGTTTCACCCCCTGTCCGTCCGTCTGTGATAGCTAATCTCTCACATCGTTGACTTGATCGCAGCAAAATAACAGCCCGATGTGGAGAGTCAGCGAGAGCTGGATAAACGACGTAAAATGTGTCAAAAGGAGTCTGTACGGCTGTCGATAAATGAACACATGACGTCGGTGGGAGAGGAGATATTGTGTCTTTTGGACAAACAGCAGCGTGGTGCTGATGTTTGTTGTGTGAAGCAGCTTAATGTCAGAGTGTTTGTGTTGGAGCGCCTCAGTGCGGCTGCAGAGTTCATGTGCAACCTCTTCCAGAGAGACACAGAGACACTAGAAACTCTGCTGGGGAAAAAAAACACTGCTGGCCATTGACTTTCCTATGGACATTGATCTACACACTGCAGGTATATCTGCTACACACACAACATCAAACTACACACTGCAGGTATGATGCAGCGTTTGCATTACAGCCAGCATGCCAGCGTAGTTCCCATATGGTTTCAAGGTGGGCTCAACCATATGGACCCCATGTCAGCAATGTCAGCGGCATCCACTTCAGTCCCAACTGCGATGCCCATGCAGGCTATAAGTAGCTTCTACCTGGCCCTTAGGTGGGCCCCAACTAGCCATGTTTATGTAGGACCAAGGCGGGTCCTAACTGGGTTTGCCCATGCAGGCTTTAACTGGGTTCTACCTGGGCCCTAGGTGTACCCTAACCAACCACAGTGCAGTGCCCATCGCTCCAATTGTTGTGACGTCAGGGCTCTCAATACTGCACATTGGTGGAGGAGGAGGGGCCGCAGGGCGACCGCACACATCGCTGAACCAATGGTAGCCCACGGATGTTTCCTCTGTGGATTTACAATCTGCCCCTCTATGCCACATATCATCCGCACTACAGGGTCTTCACTGACCGAGCCACGGCCCCACTGACCCTCATGACGCTACGCCACTTAAACGTGCGGCAGCATGCGCTGGGTTGCCAGGTTTGCACAGCCTGCGCCAGAAACAAGCAAGCACCTTCATGAAAAAAAAAAAACACCGAAATGGTCCGCAATGTTCCAGGGGTGTCCCCGCGCGTCCCAACACTCCACAGGGGGTCCGCGGACCCCCTGTGGACCCCCTGAAACATAACAAATATTATTTCTTCAAATTTTTTCCTTTTTCAAAAAAACTTTTCCACAGTTTCACTCCGGCGATTTGGGTCCCCCAATATACACACGGCCACGCTGGGCCCCGTGCGCGGCTGGGGTTGAGGGGGGCGTAGCCCCCCGAAACTCTAGTATATTATATATATAACGCAACATCCTGCTGCCTCCTGCATTATGTGCAATTTAGAAACAGTGGTATGAAGGACCATTGAGTGATTTCCAACGAGCGCTTCCAAACTCCAATGCTCCATGCTGCTCAATGTTTTGCCACTCACTCCCGGTGGAAAGGTGACACACTCTATTGTCCCTTTACACAGAGTGACAGGACAGAAAGACGTCTATCAATGACATACCAGCCTGGAAACTCAGTGACACTCACAGCCTCACAGGCAGGTATCTGCTTGGAGAGGGTACATTCTGTTTGTGCAGTATAGGAAAACATATGAATATGAATATATATGAATATGTATAGTAAGTATACTAGATGGTTAATTGTGTAAGTCTTAGATGTACATGTGCATTGTTAGTGTTTTACGGGTGTCTTAGCATGGAAAAACTTGAGTATCTACAGTACTGTAAAATCCTCTGTTCATGTATCTATTTGTAATGTGTATGTGTATATCTGTACTTACAAATGTCTACATTTGTACACTCCTACACACTACAAACTGATAAACACAGAGGACTTTACTGTGTACAATGTGTTGTGATATAAAGGTCTGGACACAGACCGGAACATTTCCTATACATGGCTTATAAAAAACAGCCAACAGCACAAATGTGTACACACACTAAAAACATGTCTGATTCATCTGTCCTCCATGTACAAAACCACAAGCAGATGGCACATTTTGGAGGGCAGTCAAAGCCAATTGGAATGGAATCTACATGTGACTGGTACATCTTGATCACATGACTCCAGAGATAAGTTGTGGGAGGTTTGGACAACATTTGTAGCAGTTGTAGCAAAAAAAGTGTGTTTTGAAGAAAACATGCAAAATGGCTGACAATCTAGTCTGGCACAAATGGCCCGGGCCTATGTGTCATGATCCTAGGAATCAAGGGGGAAACTTTGATTGTACGGCCTACAGTTCAATTATAGGCCAAAACATGAAGATAAAAACAGGAGGACAATACCCTATTTTCCCAAGTAGATCTCGAGATCCACACGATTAGATTTGTCTGTTGTTTATTCCCTTCTTCATTTGGCTGACAATAGAATGTCAAATGGCAGGGATTAGCATCTGCCTTAGAGAGTGTCGTAACTAGTGAGCTAGCAGTACACCAGTTATGTGTTTCTATTCCCATCTACTGTGTGCGTGAGGGATCAAAGAACGTGCACGGGTCGTCATTACATCAATTAGTCCTTGCCGTGCACATTCCAGGGTGTATGAGGCCATCAGGTCATCGATCGCTGAATCTAAGGGCCCAACCTTCTAATGCCCTTGGTTGCACTCCAGCTGTCTAAACATGATGTCACTTGCTTATGCTGTGATGTCACTCACAGGCACAGAGACACTCTCAAAATCACTCTCACGCGTATGCACGCGCGCGCACGCATGCGCACACGCACACACACACACACACACACACACACACACACACACACACACACACACACACACAGTCTCTTCCCCTCTCGCTCTCTTTCTCTCTCTGTCCCCCCTCACACACACACACACTCACAGACACTGAGACACTCTCAAAATCACACACATGCACGCACATACGCACATACACACGCGCACTTACTCACTCACTCACTCATTCACAACATACTGTAACTGAGTTACGGCCTAGAAGCAATAGGGACAAAATGTGGAAAAACATCAACCGATTCACATTCATGTCTGAGGAAGCCTTATGCAGATGCTTTCATTTGTGGCAGCTGCAGAGAGAGAGAGAGAGAGAGAGAGAGAGAGAGAGAGAGAGAGAGAGAGAGAGAGAGAGAGAGAGAGAGAGAGAGAGAGAGAGAGAGAGAGAGAGAGAGAGAGAGAGAGAGAGAGAGAGAGACTGAGCGAGTGTGACTGGAAATGGTAATGCCCTAATTAGGAGACGACTGGCAGAAATCTCATTACTTTTGACCATTTCATAATTAGACATGGGATTTATTATTAATCAGCCCATTAAGCATGAGAAGACAGAGTCCTGTACCATGCCCCCCCCACCAGATACCAGTGTGGGTTTGATTGACATTGGCAAGGGCGCGACTCCAGACCTGGGATAGCAGACCTTGCCATAAGCAGGATATCGGCGCTGTCGGGTGGAAACCTTGTATGTCCAAACTCCCGGGCCTCTCTGGTCTCCCTCCTGCTCGGACATGCACCGTGTCAGTTTTGTTCTCGGAACCAATCGGATCTCGTACTTAATTTCACGGGTACGCTCAAGTTCAGGTCCGTCATTTAAAAAGAATATGTCGGACTCAGAACTAATCGAATCTCCCAGGTCCATTATAGTTCAGCTCTAGTCATTTTGGACCCGTGAAAAACTATATTACACACACACACACACGTGTGTGTGTGTGTGTGTGTGTGTGTGTGTGTGTGTGTGTGTGTGTGTGTGTGTGTGTGTGTGTGTGTGTGTGTGTGTGTGTGTGTGAGTGTATGTGCGTCATCATTTATGACCTTTATCTGCTTGACCCAGTACACACAGGTGGTGACTACGTAAGCATGTTGATATCCGTGATACGATGACCATCAACTACTTTATCAGAGAGACTGATGTCTGGGCACAAGGATACGAGATGCATGTTCTATTCCTATCCATTCTGTTCTTGTCCTTGTTTTCATATCTTTTGGTCATGTGTCCACTGTCCAATACTGTGTATAAGGGACGTGCTGGCCACCGGGAAATGTGGGACAACTCCCTTTAGTACGGCCGGTCCATTCCAGGCTGAACCAGGCCGGCCGTAAAAAAAGAAAAAAAGAAGGCTTAAGGGCCTCTATCTGAGATTCCCAGGCTGAATCAGGAGCCCAGCATGTCCCTGCTTTGTATACATTTCCCTGTGTGTGTATTAAACTTCAGAGCTTGGTGTGTGATACTGCCTGGTGTCATCATGTTCTGCGCGCACGCGACTCAGCTGAAACATCACTCAACGCCCTTAGTTAGTGGGAGACTCTTAGGGACCACATGTATGGTTAGTCAACCGAAATCACAACAATTGTATGATTGGGTGAATGTAAAGCACATTGTAAAGCGCTTTGGATACAGGCGCTATATAAATGCACTCTTTACCATTTAATGACATGCCCGAAATAGGGATGCAAGGTTGACAATTTGAGTGCGAAACGGATCTAACCATAGGGGACCTTGAATAAACATTGTGGGTCAGGTATGATATGATGTCATAGCCTATAGGGCCAAGAATTCCAAGAGGCTCGCCTGCATTCAGCAGTGAAGTGTTGGCAGTATACCAGCGCAGCAGATGGATGAATGCATCTATCCTGAGAACAGGGAACAGGACAATGGCTACCCCTGTATGCAACCCCCCCCCCCCCCCCCCCGTTGAACTGAACTCCAGCTGAACCCAGTTCATGACCCTGTCATCAGCGACAATTCCATGTCATTCAAACAGGTTGATCACTTTATTCGTGGTGGGAAAATCAACCTTGTTTCTAAAACAGTATGTTGTCTCTAACCCTACTGTTGGTCTGGGAAGGGTGCAGACAACCACTCTGATACACATGGAGTCACAACAATGGTCGCTTCTTTAAACCTGACCTGTGAATAGTTTCAGTGGGAGGGCGACACCAAAGATTGTTAATTTAGCAAGATACACGGTCTCCGGTTTACTTCCCGTTTCTGCGTGACGGTGGACGCCTTTTTAGGAGACAGGAAGCAGCTTGGAGTCTATTGATTCCAATGGAAGAGTGAACGTGAACAATGCTTCTGAACCATTCTTTAACTCCATGGTCACTGAACTAAATATTGGACCCGATCGTCACAAGACACACAATATGTACAAGATTTTCATACTAAAATTGTTTTTTTAGTATTTTTAGAGACACAAATGAGGAGAAAATTAACTTTGTTATCGACTTTTCTCTATCCCAGCAGGCAGCAACACACTCTCGCAAGATTTGGGAAGACATAGACATAGAGGGCTCTGTCCCTTATATTATATTTTATTATTAGATTAGATTTTAACTCTATGCTCTGTCCCCAAGAGATGTTCTAAAAACCGATAAACGGAGATTCTGAATATAGTACGTGAAATCATTATGGACATATTAAAAATTTAATAAAATGTGTGTTCCAATGCTCAATAATATCAGTTTCCATTATTAACTGTCTTGGTTGATGGGGTATGATTTGGTAATCATGACATTTTGCTAAACATTCATGCTAAACACA
The DNA here is from genome assembly GCF_963454915.1 of Gymnoscopelus microlampas. Taxonomy (NCBI): domain Eukaryota; kingdom Metazoa; phylum Chordata; class Actinopteri; order Myctophiformes; family Myctophidae; genus Gymnoscopelus; species Gymnoscopelus microlampas. The sequence continues at coordinate 48,138,932 of NC_139939.1, read as the reverse complement.
CTATAATCTATAGTGGTAAAAATATATACCTTAAATAAGGTATATATTTAAAAGGCCATGTCCCTGTTACAATGTTGAGCAGGAACAGGAGCACATCTATCATGATAAGACTGAATATTACGTGTGTGTTTGTGGGGGGAATTTTATGGGTTTCTTAAAAAGCATCTTTGCCAATAACAGTGCACTTTCAAACATGTAAAGCATTTATTTTCTCTAATGAAGAAAATACACAAATGCACATCCACATGTTGTCAGCCAGGGAGAGGGGAGGGGGAGGGTGGTGGTATGGTTGGGGGAGAAGCAAACCACGCCTACTTAGGAGATCATTTTGTAGGATTTGTGTACTACTTCGCCTCTAGTGGCTCCAGTGGAGATTGTGTATCTTGCTAAATGAACAATCTTTGGTGACACACCTGCTGAGCAGGAAATGCTCTCATCGTTTTCATTGGCAGCTTCTGTCTATCATCTCCAGCTATGCCACAGGCTCTGAGGCTCACAGCCAAGGCCTGGCAGTGATAGCAACTGTTGTCTGTTGCCAGTTCTTGCTTGGAGACGGAAAGGCGATCAGCCTGTCTCCAGCACCCAGGTTCAGCCGGTGTGGACGCCACGAAACGCATGCGTTTTGTGAAGTGCTCCTATAAGGGCAAGGAAAGAAAGACATCCCGCGAGGCTATAACGTCAATTACACCCCAGGCTGGGATGAAGAAGAGTGTAACTCCCTCCTGCAACTCCATCAGGCTAGCTCCAGGGAAGAAGTGGATGCGACAGCAACGGCACTACCCGCCCGAAAAGAAACGGTGGACGGAAATCGTCGAGTCAATCGATTTTAACCATTCTAGGCAGAAGGCGCGGCAGACCATCGACCAGAGCTGAGAGATCGCCCCCCAAGTGCCCGGTGACAGACACTTGGGGGAATGCTGTCAGAATGCTGTCTGTCCCCATTTCTTGTCAGTCTTTTTAACATACACACACACACACACACAGGGCTGGAGTTCTGCCAAGATGGGATCTCGCTGTTGAAACAAATACAGGTGCACACCACACACACACACACACACACACACACTCCTCCTCCCCTGCGTCTCCAAAAGCCATGCAGCTTGTGACCTCATTGCTGATCCTGCTCACAAAGGTAAATAGTTGGAGCCGCAGTTTGTCTGGAGGATTCGCAGTGCCATATCAAACGACAAACTAAAGAGTTGAGCCGAGTTCACAATCACATTTCACCTGAAGCTGTATGTCTGCTTCACAGATCCTGTAATCTCTAACTCTCCACCCCAAGCCAAAAGGGGGGAGATTACTATAACCTCCTTTCCATATCAATGTCTAGCAGTTAAATGTGGATTTGGAAGGGAGAAGGAGGAAGGGAGAGAGTGACAGAGAGAGAGAGAGAGAGACAGAGAGGGGGGGGGGGGTACAGGCTGTCCGTGAGATACCTTAACAACTTTCGAATTGCAATACACATGGAATGAAAGCTTGCTTGGTTAAAAACGACATGCCCTTTTAAATGTGTGATTCATTTTTAGATCTAATTATCGGAATCACACTCTCATCTAAAGGCCTAATATGTAAGACGTCACACTTTGAGGTGTCTCCCCGGGTGTTGGCATGACGACAAAAAAATATCACTTATCCTACCTTTAAACAAGGCTAAACAAGGACACACGCTGCACTAGTTTCGTGATGTTCTCTGCTGGGAGCAAAAAGTCATTCCAGGCAAAGCTGAAATGGCGTGCTGGTGACGTGTTTCAGAATCTGCCTCTTCTGTGACCTCTCCCTTTGACATTTGTAAGCTGACAGAAAATGCTCTGAAATTATTTCGTGTTTTTTTGGCCCTGCGATGGCCATGTATCAACAGACACCTGTGGCTATGCCTTGAGCCTTAACCCTTGTTATTTTCCGTTGGGCTGCTTTGCTATCCTGAAAAGATAGTGCACGCACATCCATGTCACTCAGTGCCCATGCAGGTGCAGGAAAAACAACATTTTAACATAAAAGAAAAATAAAGTGTGCACACCGCTCTGCTGAGAGTGCAATAAAACACAGCAGAGCATATCTACCGAGTGTGCAGACTTTATTTTTTATTTTATGTTGAACTGCTCTGCTATATAGTATATATATATATATATATATATATATATATATATATATATATATATATATATATATATATATATACATTTCTCTCTCTGTCTTTTTTTATTTCTCGATTGCTCTTGCCCTCATTCTGTCCGTCAATATTTTCCTTTCACCAAAAGTTCAGTGATTGCGTTTTTAAATGTCTTTGAATAAGCAGTGTGGTGTTTGCATCTGGAGGGGATGATTTCGGAAATGTCTATTTTCATTTTAATTGTTTTGCTCTCTGTGGGGTATATTTATACACTCTGAGGACACAATGAGAGCCTAAAATTAAGAACAATCGAATTACATCAGTAGCTAAGCCTCCTTATCTAACTGACTGACGAAGAATAATCCAGGTCACTGTTCTATGAAACATCCTCCTACGAGCATGCTTACTTACTTACACACGCACACACACACACACACACACACACACACACACACACACACACCTTCCATACATGCAATCTCGCTCACACAGAAGTATTCCAAATGTTTTAGTTAAAGGACCACTTCACCCATTTTCAACCCATCTTCATATAATTGGTCCTTACTAATAATAATGCTCATTATAAGATGATACCATTTGTGTCTGCTCACTGCGTCTCAGAGGAGGTGGACAGTTCAGAAACCGCCTACCAGTGACATCATCGGTAGGCAGGTTTGGTCATTTCAAACAAGATTTCAATTTGTTTTATTACATTTCGTATTAATGCAACGGTTTCTATCATGGCATGTAGGGGTGTGCCGATATATCGTCCCGCGATATATCGCGATACGTTTTCGCGACGATATGTATCGTTTTGGGGAAAAAAAATATCGTTTTGAAAAAAAAAAAAATTTTTTTTTTTTTTTTTTTTTTTACACCAATCAAAATAATCAGGCATGCAAACAGCCCCGAGGTGAAAAGGGTGACAACATGTTGTTTTTTTTCGGGTCAGGTGTCACACTATTGCCCTATTTGGATTCAAACGGCTGAAAAGCTACAAGTTTGCATGTCTGAATAATGCAAAAACAGAATTATTTGTTTGCATTTCCTTTTTTTTCTCCCCCATTTATTTTCATAATAAAAAAAGTGCGTATCGTATCGTATCGAAATCGTATCGAAGTTGTGAGCCAAATATCGTATCGTATCGTTTCGTGAAATTAGTGTATCGGCACACCCCTAATGGCATGGTAACTTACTTTTTTTTCGGTTGCATAGTGTTCTGTCACTATGAACGTCAGATCTCACAAAAAAAAGGGAAAAAAAGTTATTAAAATATGTGGCCTATCAAGGCCTATCCGCGCACGTTTTAAGCTGTGGCGGACCCAGGATGGAGTTATGACATTTTTCTACTGTACCATTCATCCTAAGATATCATAACATCATAGAAAAGGTAAGAAAAACTTAGTCTTCTCCTTTAAGCTGCCAAATAAACGCTATAGTAACATATTTGCCCCTGAGATGTAGTGGAGTAGAAGTACAAAGTATCAATAAATTGAAACACTCACAGTATAGTAAAAGTAACGAGTACTCGTACTCGTTTACTTTCCACAACTGCATACAGTGCAAGCTCACATGAACGAATACATGGGTGGAACACATCAAATGAATCACGCACGCACGCACGCACGCATGCACACACACACACACACACGTACACTGTCAGAGTATCTAGACCTGTGTGAGGAGGCTTAGTGGTTGAAAGAGCTGTGGCGTGGGAACCACTTCCTCCACTGCTTTCATCCTGAGACAAGGTGTCTCGTGGGTAATGACGTCAGCGCCATACAAAGAACAGACGGAGTGCTATGTTGTGCCAAGCTGTGTGTGTGTGTGTGTGGGGGGGGGGGTCCTCTGTAAACCTCTTCATGGTAGGCTAAATGGGTCTTTACGGCTCTAACAATATACTTGAGATGGGAAAAAGAAAATCTCATGTTTTGTATATGTTTTCAGCAAGACGTGTGTGTGTGTGTGTGTGTGTGTGCGTGCGTGCGTGCGTGCGTGTTTGCGTGCGTGCGTGCGTGTGCGTGTGTGTGTGGGTTGTGTCCACGTGGCTGAAGTGGCCTGGAACCAGCAGCAGTGAGTGCTAACAAGCATGCTTAAACATGCTCAGACCCCTGTGGGGAAATCAGTGCTGCTCACAGGACAGGAAGTCCAGTATCTGCAGGGAACCTGGGAGGTGAAACCAAAAGAAAACTGTGGTTAAATATGAATGTTAATTTAACTACGACAGGGTCCATTTATTCCAAATGTACAATTAACAATTTTGCTATGTACAATACATGCTGATGTTTGTCTGTCCGTATAATAATTTGCTGGGCCAGATATTATTGCTGGCAAGCTCATTCTGGCCTGTGGGCCACCTGTTGCCTGTCACTACTGTAAAGTATTTTGTCATATAAATACAATACTGAAGCTATACTGAGGATAAAAGCAGTGGTGGACAAAGTACTCGACCCCAGTACTTGAGTCAAAGTATAGATACTCCTGGTAAAATACTACTCCACTACAAGTGCAAGTTGCTCATTCAAATTTGGACTCAAGTTAAAGTACTGGAGGTACTTGCTTTTAAAAATATTTAATGGACGACTTCACCCATTCTCAATTTATCTTCATATAATTGGTCATTTATTTTTACTTGGTCTGTGTCTCATAGGAGAGCTGTGGACACTTCAAATACTCGCCTACCAGTGACATCATCGTTAGGCTAGTAGATTTCAAAATTATTTGTATTGTCAACGCGAATGGCTTCCATTATAGCATGCTAACTTTCCAGGAATAGAAAGCCTGCAGTTTCTATTAGCTTGGATTCCCCATCGATGATGTCATTGGTAGGCGGGTTTCTGAACTGTCCACAGCCCTCCTTTGAGACCAATTGCTGGTGACGGCGGAGGGGCGAACAGCGCACTACGCATTGGGTGTTGTGGTTGCATGTCGCCCTGTTTCTAAGAAGTGTTTATTATGGCGTTGTTTGCAGGCGATGCCCATGGGTTATGGTCAGAAAGACCTCAAGAGGTCTATACCCACTAGATACCTTCCCTGTAGCCTACCAGAAGTGCCATTACCAGCCCATAATGAATGTTTTTTTCTTCTGATAAAGAAGCTGTCATGAGGGATTACCTCATCAAGGCATCAGAGATTTATCATGGTCTCAGTCCTAAGGAGGTACTGGTGATTAGATGATTTTAAATGAAAAAGTTAATGACAATTCAAAGTGTACCATATCAACATTAAGTTTAATTATGACATTACATCAAAATGTAATATTACCAAGAGATTTTGATTGTCCGATAGGCTATACATAACAAACCCTTTCTTTTGTAATATTTTCTTTCAGGATGCAATGATCATTAGACTCAGAGCGATAACCCACCTAATCTCCCAGACTCCCTCCCCAGTCAGAGTTATCAGCTTGAATGAATGTAATTATGTGCAGGATGTAATTTGTATATAGATGTGAGTGGACTTAATTTAACTGACTAAACATTTTTTGAATATTTAATTTTAAAAGAAAAAATAACCTCTCTCTCACACACAGCTCAATCAGTCCATAAACAACGGAAGGAGAGGCCAGGACACAATGCATTCAAAACTGACAGACTTTTACTCTGAGCAGGGTCCTCTCTGGTGAGACCAGAGTGTATGGTAGTGATGTGTCGTTCATGATCGATTCGTTCAAAAGAACTAGTTCATTTGCCGCGAACGTGAACAAGCTCGTTCACTTTCTGAAACTGTTAGGTTCACGCGCGATGTAAAAAAAAGATGCTCCCGTGATGGTGTTTTAAACACATTATAAAACATACATTAACCACTTTAGCCCTATTTTATACCTAGGCTATTTGAAAATAGCAGATCTACAAGCTCACAACGCGTCGCATAGCGACGCGTTGTGAGCTTGTAGATCGGCTATTTTCAAATATGTTAGTACTTAGTACTTTCACTTTTGGTACTTTAAGTATATTTTGATGTCAATACCTTTGTACTTTTACTCGAGTTCATTTTGAACACTAGAAAATAGCGCTACTGAACGAGAACGTGAACGAATCATTTGAACGAATCATTGCCGTGAAGTGAACGTGAACGAAATCGCTCGTTCACTGAAATGAACTTTTTTTCCCACCACTACTGTATGGATGGAGTGCTGCAAAGCGGCCCCAGGTGTAGCTTATAGACCACCATGTGGGGCTTAGCCCATGCAGGCTCACAGCACAGAACAGAGAGAATATGGAGGACTTTGCCAAATGGCTGGCAGACAGCTATAGCCGCGCTGTCAGGGAATGTGACAAGAAAGACAGCTCTCAATTATACCGGCAAAAAAGCGACAGAACTCCAGAGGAGTGTGAGCTGAGCAGTGGTCAGATGCACCGCCAGCACAGCTAAGGGGGTCGTGACCCCTGCTGTCCACATTCAGCAGGTCCAGCCGTTAAACTGAGAGACGTTTAGCATTGGAAATGGAGGAAGGAAGGGAGGTGGGCACATGGTGATTTCCCAGAGGTCAAACTATTTGCTTTCATCCTCCTAGCGGTGCTGATGTTATTTACAGGTGCGTGTGCCTGCGTGCGTGCGTGCGTGCGTGCGTGTACAGACTGCAGACGCACACTGCATCTTCCGCTACAGAGGGAAAAACTCACCTTTTCACACTAATTCCCAAGAACTCTGTATTTCCTTACAATATCTGTACTAGTTGCCTACTTGGATGCAGTACTGTACATGCCACAGTAGTTAGGGGCAGCAGTGGCTCAGGGGTAGAGTACTGGGAACCGCAGGGTTCCCAGTACGATCCCGGGCTCCCCCAGAGTTAGTGTTTAAGTGTCCTTGAGCAAGACGCTGAACCCCTAATTGCTCCCGATGAGCAGGTTGGTGCCTTGCATGGTTTCCTCCGCAGTGCGTGTGTGAATGGGTGAATGTAGGGCTAATGCACAATCTATGTAAAGCGCTTTGGATAAAAGCGCTATATAAATGCACCAGTTACCATTTTATGACATCCATTATGTATGTTGGTTACTTAGTTTTTTTTACAAAATACGTACATAGTTTTTTATATATGTAGGCTGTTGGCTTCTCCACAGATGCTGTATGTTACTGATGGCTATTTTTGACTACAGGTACTAAGTGAACCATGCTGTTGTATTTCACACGTATTTCACACGTTCTGGATTTGTTTCCATATGCTATACGGCTCGATTTCAGATAATATTTTCAGGAACCTAATTTTGGCCCTGCTCAGGAGGAAGTACCTGAGCTCTGGGAACCCAGAACGCAGAATGAATACTTTTTTTGTCTTTCTAAAATAGCAACAATAGTAGATCTACAAGCTCACGACCTGTCGCAATGTGTCCTGTTTGAGCTTGTAGATCAGCTATCGCTTTTTAATTAGTTTGTTTTTATCATTCACCTCCCCCTTCATACATAAATACATACATAATATATATATATATATACTGTATGTATGTATATAGATATACTGTAATTGAATTGAATTCATCCTTTCGGCTCATACAAGGAATATTAGGTTCTAAAATAAATCGGTTCGCTCAGACCCCATCTGTGTGTGTGTGCGCGTGTGTGTATGTGCGTGTGCGTGCATGTGCGTGTGCGTGATGTGCACCTGTATTTGTTTCAACAGCAAGATCCCATCTTGGCAGGACTCCAGTGTGTATGTGTGTGTGTGTGTGTGTGTGTGTGTGTGTGTGTGTGTGTGTGTGTGTGTGTGTGTGTGTGTGTGTGTGTGTGTGTGTGTGTGTGTGTGTGTGTGTGTGTGTGTATGAGAGAGAGAGAGTCTGGCACGTGTGGAGCGGTGTCCCGGATGTTTTAGGGAAGGTTCTGATAGCTTCCCTGTGTTAGCTGATCTGAGTGAGCGGGAGGGGTCGTTTCAGGCCTTGAGGATTGCAATACCTGTGGTTGCTTTGTAGGCCAACATCAGTGTTTTGTACTGTGTGGGGGCAGTAACTGGGAGCCAATGGAGGGAGCGAAGAAGGGGGGAGACGTAAACATTTTGGCTGGTTGAAGACCATGCGTGCTGCGGCATTCTGTATAATTTGGAGGGGCTTAAGTGCACATGCAGGGAGGCCAACTTACCTTGGCTAAACATCAAGGACTGTCATGGACATCTGAATTTCATTCGTGAGTCTCTCTTTTCTCCAGGGATTATTTTAGACGCTACAAATCTATTCTATAATCTATTAAAATGCAGCAATCACTTAAAAATGACGACACAATGATAGTTTGTTGGATTACCTATCACGTTTGAAGTCTCTGCAACTTGATTTTCATACCATAATTCCCTGCTACAAAAAGTGAAAAAACGGGGTGCAAACAAAGCAAGTCCCACCAAAACAGGTGTGGGTCAAGCTGTCTGCGCTGCATCACTATTAACACTAAAGAGCCGTGCCTTTCCTCCCGGTGGTTAACCGTTTCAGATTAACCCATTAAGACCAGGAAAACATCTGTCATTTTAGATTTTAACCACTTTAACCTTTAAATATGTTTTGTTTTAAATGCAGATCTACAAGCTCATAGTGCGGCACAGAGTGCCGCACTATGAGCTGGCAGATCTGCATTTTTTTTAAATCGTGAAAATGTGTGCAAATCTTTGAATATATATATTTTTAAAGCGAACATTTGTAACTCAAATCTTTGCTTCTGGGGATTCTACAAAAGTCTTCTAAATCCTAACAGTTTTTTGAAAACACTTATGTTGCTGTAATCAGTGGTTCTCAAACGTTTTCATGTCAAGGACCCCCAAATTGATATGTATTTGACCGCGGACCCCCATCTCAAAATATGTTGTTCCAGGGACCCCCCAGAAGCAAAGATTTGAGTTATGAGTTATACAAAGTATAATATTCAAAGATTTGCACACATTTTCATGATAAAAGAAAAAAAGCAGATCTACAAGCTCATAGCAGTGACGCGCTACGAGCTTGTATATCTGCTATTTTTGAATAGCCAGTATAAAATAAGGGTTTAAGTGGTTACACAGATGCGTTCCTGGTCTTAGCGGGTTAAGAGGTGCTAAAGGTGAATAGATTAGTGGATGGATCTAGACAGGTTTCCGGGGGGAGGCCAGGCATCCCCTGCAGACTGCTGTTAATAACCCATGTCAGAGCCCATACCGGGTGGACTGTCATGCGCTAATCTCCTCCATGAGCTGAGAGCAGAAACCGAAAGAGACACACACAGGCTCACTGCCTTGACAGATGGAAGTTCAGAGGACAGTTCTGTGTGTGTGTGTGCGTGTGCGTGTGTGTGCGTGTGCGTGTGCGTGTGCGTGTGCGTGTGCGTGTGCGTGTGCGTGTGCGTGTGTGTGTGTGTGTGTGTGTGTGTGTGTGCGCGTGCGTCCGTGCGTGCGTGTGCGTTGAGGAGGAATTATGGTAGAATAGGCTCTATGCACAGCAGTCATATTGGAAAGAAATTGGGCCTCTTCCTTATTGCATAGAGCCTATTATACATTATATTGTTATGTTCTTCACCTTTTGCCTTATGTGACATTTAGCATATTATAAAAGTCATGATGCCATGGCACAGGCCTGGTTTTGTGTACAGCTTGTTCCTAATGACACAAACCGATTTTTTCTTGTGGTGAACTATATGGTCTGATCCCTTCTGTTCTTGGCAAACTACTTTACCAACAATGTGCGTTCTTCTCCCCTTGATATCATGTAATTAAAGCACAACCACTACCACCTTGAAATAGTGTCTCTGAGTCTTCTTGCCTCATCAATTAATGATTGATCCAGAATTCCTCGACAATGTGTTCATGTGCATGTGAGTGAGTGAGTTTGTGTGGGTACCTGTGAGTGCTTGTTTGATTGAGAGAGGGAGGGAGAGAGAGAGAATCTAGTGAATAAGGTTGTGTATGAGCATCTACTGTCACAAGTCAAGCCATACATGTAGACAAGTACAACTGGTCAAAAAGATGATAAAGAAACATCTAATGGCACAATAATACATTCAATTTATATAGTGCTTTTCTGGGTACTCAATACAATAGCGCTTTCCCATGCACATCTGACAGTTAGCCTACAAAATAATTGGTTCCTGGTGAGGATGTCTCCAATGGAGTGGTATAGCACTTGTGGTCATCAAACTATCTTTCCATCTGTTATGAATTATGATTATGGGACTGACCTTTATCTGATTGACCCTGTACATCCATGTGTTGACTCACTCTCATCTGTGTAAGCACATACTGATACACTTGACGGCATGACTGACAGTGAACTACTTTCTGTTTTTGTCCTTGTCTCATATCTTCTGGTCACGTCACGTATACAATACTGTATATATTCTCTATGCGTGTAATAAACTTCAGAACTTGTCGAGTGATACTGCCTGGTTTCATCTTGTCCTTCAAGCTCGTAACTCAGCTGTAAATCACTCACCACCTTAAGTTCATTTAGACACTTCAGCTCAGGAATAACCAATACCATTTATTAACCATTACCATATATTGCATATATAACCATTACAGCAATATTAACCATTTACTGCAATGATATTGTATTCAGATTTGGCGGTGTGACTCTGCTCATGTGATATTACAGACTACCTGTGCAAGCAGGACTACAGATCTGAAATCACAAACCCCCAGAGCAGAGCATGAAATACAGATATAACATGAACATAACATTGAACTTTCAATAGTTAAACTACCATATATCATAGCACAATCCATAGAACCACAGTACAATCCACAAATCATCCTTTTAACAATAACAAATGCCTCAGGGAGGAGGCCGGGGAGCTGGAGGAATTTTGACACTGACAGCTGACAACTGGCACTGACAGCTAGGCACGTAGAATGAGCAGTTGAACAGAGGCTGCTTAAATGAACCGCCAGAGAGGCACTGTGGGTATGAGGGCGTGAGTGAGTTGGCTTGTAGCGAATGAGAATGGCGTGAGGTTGAACGTACTGACTTGTGGGAGTATGAATTATTTAGCTTGTTAGAAAATGAACGGGGGGTCCGGGGAGAGTGAACGTAGCATATAAACGTCCTGCCTTCCGTGCCTACATGAACTATCGCTATGCTGAATTTAGAGGGAGACTTTTAAGGACCACATGGTTGGTCAACTAAATTCACAACACCATCTCACCTTCTTGTTCAGTTTGTTGGCATTCCTTGTGTTGATGATGAACTCCAACACAGTAAAACACATACACCACAGTTACCATTGGAAAGAACTTGTATTCTGTAAGTCTAACAGGCTTGTATCCCCCTAATCCTTCCAACAGAATACATATACATAGTAATAGAAAGAGGAAACCATTCACTAATCAATAGTGGGAAAACTGCTGAATGAGATCCTTATTTCCATAAGGTCTTGTCAATCTGTCGTCCATCAGACAGAAGCCAAAAGGCTCTCTGCAACACGCATTTCTAGTTGTGAGGGAAAAGTCCTGTGTTGCTTAAACATCCTTTTCTTGGGAGGAATTTTATAATACAAAAGAAATTGGGGCATCAGCCTTTGCACAAGTGCAGGGTGTGTTTGTTCTCTATGTTAATTTCCCTCTCATCCCCAAGGAACAAGGAACAGGGATTAAAGGGTTTTTGTCCTCGCAGATTGTCCAGCTCATGTTGCCAATGTGCTGATTTTGCCGTTTTGCCCTCACGGTTCTCATCGGTTTTCAATGTTTCCGTATTTTTATCCTCTATACACGCGCTTATGTCTGAGAAGCCTCCTGGCGATCACCCCCTGCCGAGTGTTAACAGAGAGTCTTAGAAAGATGATTCTACTATATTTAACTTTACAGTAGAGATACATGCGACACGTAACGTGATCCGGATCTAGCAGTGCAACATCACATCATGGTTTGATGTGATGCGCGTCATCAACTGGAAACCTCTCGACAGGGTTGTTAAGATCAGTGGTGAGATCACTGGGAAGGACCAGGAGCCACTCATCAGCATCCACAAGAAACGGACAGTAAAGAAGGCCTCTCAAATAGTTGAGGACCACCACACACACACTCTTCACACCCACTACAAACTGATGCCCTCAGGCCGTCCTTACAGAGCTTCGACACTCACTAAAAGGGGCTCAGATAGCTTTGTACCTACCTCCATCAGACTGCTGAACATCTAGGTCTGGTGGAGCGAAAGGAAAATAAAGTTGTTTGAAGTGAAGTTGTGCAGTAGAAAAGCGCAGTAGAAAAACAATTGACCCATGTTTGTTCTATTAGGTGGGTGTGTTACCAGATCGTTGTTGTCGCTCCCTCTAGTATTGTGGCTGTGGGTGTCGCTCACTTTTGTGAGGTAGTTAGTCAGATATGAGGGTATTGAGGGCACTGAGAGCAAAGCCCCATTGACTATTTTGAAAGCCAATCCCATTTTTAATTGCTTAACCCTGTCTTCTACCCTGAGCCATCCTAGGCTTGTGTGTGTGCGTGTGCGTGTGCGTGTGCGTGTGTGTGCGTGCGTGCGTGCGTGCGTGCGTGCGTGCGTGTAAGATATCTATTCTTCCAGGAAAATGTTTCTACCACTGCATGTCGAATTTCCTGCTCACTTTACACAGGCTGGACAATGATGTTTCTCATAAGTGTGTGCATGTGATTTGCACCAAATCCAGCGTGTGTGCTGAAAAAAAAGGCTTTTTTCATCCTCCAAAGCAACAGTTGCGCCAACGTTGGAATCGTCTGGGGAAATGTGCTGGGGGAAATGTGCTGCTCCCTCGTCAGTAGGGTGAATATCAACGAGTCTCTCATTTCTGCTGCTGCTGGGCTGAGATTGGGGCCGCGGCCGTCATTTCTAACAATTTAGCCGTGAGATTACGTTCCGGCTCACTTCAAAGGGAGCCACGCCTGTGGTGGAAACTAAGTAACTAACATGTCTGGTCGAAATGTTGGTTTCTGTGCACCGTGACTACCAGTAGTGCGGCCTCTTTCTTCATCTCATGGAAAGTAACTTTTACCCAAGTTCTGTACTGAAAGGGAAAGGAAATGAATGCAAACAAAGCTGATTCTGACAGAACATCACAAAACCAGGTACTGTTTTTAAAATTGTATAATTACAAAAATGCCAACGTCCTATTTTTGCCAATATTTGCACTTTTACTTTGGTCCTAAGTATATTTTGATGTCATCACTTTTGTACTTTTACTCTAGTAAACTTTTGAATGCAGGACTATAACTTGGTATTGGTATTTACATAAGTAAAACATCTCTGAGTACCACCATTGAGCCACACTGAACCAGGCCTTCAACAGGTCCGTATACGTGCACGGGTGTCCGGTGAGTAGCTAACAGGCCAGAGATGTGTCGAGAGAGAGGTCGTCTCTATGGGAACGTCTATAAGGGAACAGCAATGACAAGAGGTGGGAGGATTCTCATTTCCAACCGCCACAGACAGAGTTCCTGTGCTCGCTGCCGTGTGTCGGTTGTAATTGCGTGGGAGAGACTGTCACAGCCATGGTCATGTGATTATTTGCGGTGTATGTCAGCGATGCGCGGGCCGACCCCGTAGCCCGCGCGTTGAACCACGGGGCGGGCAGACGGGCTATAAATTCTGACGCAATTATGGAGGGGCGGGAGAGACGGGTCAACCCACGAAAAAAAAAAGAATCCTGGTACCTTCACTCTCTCACTCTCTCTCTCTCTCTCTCTCCCTCTCTCTGGAAAGCAATTGAATGGACTTGCTTGTGTGTTGAAAATCTGTCTCTCTTTTTTTGTTTTTTTTGTTTGGCGGGTTGCGGGCCGGGTTGTTGATTTATATTCATTTTTGCATGACGGATTGAGGCGGTTTGGGCTCCTGTGCGGGGTGGGTAATAAAAAAAACCTGACCCGCGCATCACTAGTGCATGTGCTTGTGCTTGTGCGTATGCATGTGCGCGTGTGTGCACGATATGCATCCGTGCATGGGGTGTACGTTGGCACAGTGTGTGTGTGTGTGTGTGTGTGTGTGTGTGTGTGTGTGTGTGTGTGTGTGTGTGTGTGTGTGTGTGTGTGTGTGTGTGTGTGTGTATGTGTGTGTGTGTGTGTGTGTGGGGACACATGTGTCTCTGCATGCACACAACCTCAACCTTTTCTGGATCTGGGGCCCACTTGAAAAATATTGAAAGTGTTCGTGGCCCACCCAGCTGACCACTTAACACGGCAGCCTAAGTGATCAGATGGGTGGGCTGCGTGCATTTCCAGTGCATGTTTATTTTAATGGTCATTCGATTGATCGTGTTACGGCTTGGATCAATGGAACCAACTTCGTCTCATTTATTGGCGTCACCGTGAAAACACATTCTCTAGGTTTTAAAGAAAAGATACAATGTTTTTTTTTTAAATATTAATGTTATATTATAATACAAAAATTGGGGCCCACTTGCAATACCCTCGAGACTCACCAGTGGGCCCACAGGTTGAGAATCACTGTACACACACACACACGTGCTCACGCACACACTAGCGCACACATGCACACGCATGAACCAGCCAGTGAAAATAGAATCATCTGAATGAGGCTGCAGCATGTTGCCCAGTCTGTCAGATCCCATCCCCTCTGCACTGCTTGTAAATTAAGTCATGCAGATGTTTAACAATACTCTTGGGAGCAGACGCGTCGCTAGGTCTCTACTAGGTCGGGGGCTTAGCCCCGCAGGCAACGGGCACATGCACGCGCGCGCAGCGCGCGTGCATGTGCCCCTCCTCCCGCGCGCGCGCGAAGCGCGCGCGCGCGTTTTTTTTCGCGGATTTCGCGGATTAGGGTGCTTTTTCCCCCGTTTTTTGTTACTTTATTTCGGTTTTAGGGTTAGGGGCAGGGTTAGGTTAGGGTGATAGATATATAATTCAAAAAAAAAAAAAAAACTTTTAATTTTTTAATTTTTAATTTTTTTTTATTGGTGGCTTTGGACAAAACATTGGTGGCTATAGCCACCGAAGCCCACCCCTAACGACGCCACTGCTTGGGAGCGTAAAATGAAACCAAATGGACCCGTAAGGGTCCATTTGGTTTCATTTTACGCTCTCAAGAGTTAAAGATCTATAAGGGTCCATTTGGTTACCAACTTTCCATCATTTAGCTGGGAACCACCTGGAACTCCCTCAAGGTCAGGTCACCCGGACCACTGGTTGAGAACCACTGCTATATAGGACACCAGGGATAGAACTACCAAAGTGTCTCCCCTGCTGCAGTGAGCAATGCTGCTGCAGGGAGCCATTTAAATCTATTGATCCGTGCGTTATAAAGGTGGATTTTGATGAAATATAGCGGCAATTTTCATCTTAACCTGCCTCTGAAACATTCACTTCTAATTTAAAAGCAGTCTGCAGGGAAAGCGATGGATGTGCAGAGGCGATGGCTTTGGATGGGTCCATCCGTTATCTGGCTTTGGGGGGATATCTACCGTAGAGCACATTAATCGGTGTACTTTATAATATTGTGAAGCGCGCAATCACACATAATACGCACAAACAAATTGTATTCCACTGTAAGACACGAAACAAGCAGCAATCTTTGGTGGGGGTTTTAGAGCAGGATCATCCTAGAACAGCAGCTCTGGAGTTGAGTAATTTGCTCAAGAGCATTATTAGGCGATGCTGGTTGGCAATATAAGCCATCGTCTATCTGTGGTTGTCCACTAAATGGTCTTAGTCTAGTGGGACAACAGTATCACCAGAGGACACGTTGTACAAAACGTTCAATGACAACATTTCTGGACCACGAAAACGTAAAATGTTCACATTTTTACATTTTCGTTGCATTTCAACGTTTTGGTTTATGGTTAGGTTTAGGGGTTAGGTCTAGGGTTACAGTAGGTTTAGGTTTAGAGTTAAGGGTTAGGTTTAGGGTTATAGGTTCAGGGTTAGTTTTAGGGTTTGTTAGATGGAATGTAAAGGGTTAGGGTTATGCCTGTGAGCGCACCACGTTCACATGCAACGTTTTTGGTTTAACATTTTTTATCACTGGACGTTTCTGACAACGTTTTTTCACGCACCCCCTGGAAATATACTTCTAATCAGTGTTTCTAGATTGGAAAAAAATTGCACAAAATGACGAGCTATGTTAAAAAGTTGTCAAAATGTCCCATATACCATTTATGTGCAAATTATTGCCACCATTATCAAAACATCTATTTTCACTATAAATCAGCCAATATTGCACCTAACTGAACAAATAAGGTGTCTAGACTCTAGACCTGTGGTTTTGAGGGTCAAGGATCACAATGAAACTTATTCAAGTGATCACAAGTACCTGGCATGCTGGTGTGCAAAAGAGTGCTGCCAGTACAATATAATCACATGATTACCAATTATTATTATGCCAACTGTTTTTAGCCATCTGCAAAAGCAGGCAAGGGCTCAACTGGGCGGGCAGCTGCCCGCTTTGCCCAGCGCTGATGCTTCTGCTCTGGGAAACTTTGAGAAGGCCTGGTGTGAAAAACTGGAAAAATATAATTTGGTCAATATGAGCTTGTGAGAGTCTTGCGAGGGGTTTGTGGGGGTGCTGAATCCATTCCAACCATTTGTTTTTAGTAAAAATGACTCCCTGGCCAGATAAAGAGGGCCTATCCATCAAATTGTGGTGGCCATAATTTTCCATAATAAAAGTCACTAAACCTGAGTCCCCAAACTGGACAAAAACAATCGTTGTCTACAAACATTTTGTTTCCCCCCCTACTGCACTGTGCTATAATATTTATGTGTGTAACTGTGGCATGCTTGTGTGAAAATGAGTGCTGCCATTGCAATATAATGAGGCATACTTAACAAATAATTATCATGGCAACTTTTTTAGCCATCTGCAAAAGCGGGCAAGGGCTCAACTGGGCGCAAACTTCGTGGGAGCCAATCAAAGTTGAGAAGGCCTGGTGTGAAAAACTGGAAAAATATAATTTGGCCAATATGAGCTTGTGAGAGTCTCACTAGGGGTTTGTGGGGGTGCTGAATCCATTCCAACCATTTGTTTTTAGTAAAAATGTCTCCCTGGCCAGATAAAGAGGGCCTATCCATCAAATTGTGGTGGCCATAATTTTCCATCATAAAAAACGCAGTAAAAGTCACTAAACCCGAGTCCCCAAACTAGACAAAAACAATCGTTGTCTACAAAACTTGAGTTTCACCCCCTACTGCACTGCGCTATATTATTGTCTCCGCACGTTGTCACGGCTACATCTGGGACCCAGGAGACGGCATCAAAGGAGGAAGATCTGCCATGCCGGCAAGTGACCTTGCTGAACCGACTTCATACTGGGGTTGGACACTTCTAAACATGAATGAAGAAGTTGGGCCTGGCAGACAGCACAGTATGCTTGAGCATAGTGCTTGCATAGTTACCTTGCCATGATGTAACTCCAAATGTGGGCGAGAAATGAAAAATAGTTGCTCCATTGGTTAGAAATTGATCATTCAAAATGTGCTTTCCGTTGACTCATTTCAGGTATGTTGGAACACATCGACATGTTCTTGTTCTTCTTCGGGCAAGAAATTAAACTTTTAAATGAAAAACATAGATTGTCATTGATTAAAATGTAGCAGCGTCATGTGATTAGTGTGAACGCCCGCCTGCCCCCCCCCCCCCCAAAAAACCTGCAAACAAAAACTACACTACCAACATAGTAGGCATTCAATTCCACAACCTGAAAAAAACGACACAATCAGCATCCAACACCAACACCACAAGCAGCATCCAACAAACTGCAGCATGAAGCAGCTGCAGCATCCAGCAAAGGAAATGGAAAAATTAGGCCTGTCACAATTATTACAGTACATAATCACCTAATCGCAAGCTCAAAACGCGGCACGACGTGACACGTGTTGAGCTTGTAGATCGGCTATTTCCACTATTCATTTCATTCATGTTTTTAAAGTATAAAGTTATTGAATGATGGGGGAGCAAGTAAGGACATTCAAAACTGGATCAACAAGGCATACACAACCTTCATAAGACTTAAACAAATCTGGAAGTCAAACCAATACAGCACCAAAACAAAACTCTGGATCTACCAAAGCTGCGTACTGTCAACACTACTATACGGTGCAGAATGCTGGAAAACCACAGAAAGCGACATCCATAAACTATCCACTTTTCACACATCATGCCTGCGCAAAATCCTGCGAATATTCTGGCCCAAGACCATCTCAAACAATAATCTCCTCAACATCACCCAACAGGATGACATGCTCTGCATAATCAATAAACGCAGGTGGACCTGGATCGGCCATGTCCTCAGAATGGACATCAACGCGATCCCAAGAGTCGCATTACACTGGACCCCAGAAGGCAAA
This sequence comes from Gymnoscopelus microlampas, assembly GCF_963454915.1. Lineage (NCBI taxonomy): Eukaryota > Metazoa > Chordata > Actinopteri > Myctophiformes > Myctophidae > Gymnoscopelus > Gymnoscopelus microlampas. The sequence continues at coordinate 48,120,615 of NC_139939.1, read as the reverse complement.
AGAAAGAAAGGGAGGCCTAAAACGACATGGCGGAGGACGATAGAGAAGGAGCTCCAGCAACAACACCAGAGCTGGGGGACCATAGAGAAGACGGCCAAAGACAGATGCAAGTGGAGAAACTTTGTTGCTGCCCTATGCGCCAGCCGGCGTAATGGGGATAAGTAAGTAAACGTCATAACCTACTTAGAGTCGTCTTCAGAGGAGACCACCAGGCTGGCCGAGGTCTTCGGCGGAGGCCGACGGCGGAGACCACCGAAGACACATACGCACTGTCGTGGAATTCTGCATCAATGAAGACACATCATACCCACTGTCGTGGAATTTTGCGTCAATCAGCAATCGATCCACCGTGGAGACCAACCGAAGACCAGGGCCGTTGGCGCGGAGGAATCCCCCCCCCCATGCAGACAAATCTCCATCTCTATGGGCATCCTCGGGTTGAGCCTTCCAGCGGTGTCGGGGAGGGTGTTATACTGTAGGTGAGAACCACAGAAAGAAAGAAAGAAAGACAAACAAACTAACATTAATTCAAGTGAGCAGGGTGCCAGTTGCACCACCTCACACTAAGTTCAAACTTAGCCTAGTTATAGCTTAAACACATTCAATCCGGGAAAGTATCTCTGTCATTTTAGATTTCTTTGGCTATTCAAAAATAGCAGATATACAAGCTCTTGTAGAGCTTGTAGATCTGCTACTGTTTTGAAAAATCGTGAAAATGAGTGCAAATCTTTGAATATATATTTAAAAAATATATATATGTATTTAAAGATTTGCACAAATTTTCACATAAAAAAAGAAAAAATAGCAGATCTACAAGCTCTACGAGCTTGTATATCTGCTATTTTTTAATAGCCAAAGAAATCTAAAAATGACACAGATACTTTCCCGGCTAAATGGATTAAATGGCTTTTTTAAAAGCCATTTAAGCTATAAGTAGGCTAAGTTTGAACTTAGTGTGAGGTGGTGCAACTGGCCCCTGATCTATAAGCTCGGCACATGAGCTTGTAGATCTGCTATTTCTTGAAATATCATTGAAAAATATTTCTAAAATGTACAAGGAGCCAGTGAATTGAGGCAATATGTTTACTGTATACGTATACTGTATCCCTGTCACAATAATCGTATCGCAGAGATTTTAATTTATCGTGAAATTGTCCTCCGTCATACACTAGGATGAATAAGCTTTTGTTAGGATGCAAATTCAGGACCACGTCTTAAACAATCTATACTTGATAAAAACGGACCTGTAAAGAGCACATTTTGTATGCTCTTCTTTCACTCTATACACAAATCGATTCGGCAAAAATAGCAGATCTACAAGCTCACAAAGCGCAACATATTGTGAGCTTGCAGATCGGCTATTTTTGCTGAACGTTCCCCCCAGAATAGGGATGCTGGGGGTTCAAGTGGTTAACAAAAGTGGCATTAAGTCTCAAGCTTCTGATCATCTTGGAGAGCTGGCATATTCAAGCACAGCGCCACTAGGGGGCATCAACAAAGTATAGGCTACCCAACATAATTTGTATTTTCAATTGCTTCTAAAAGCAGATGAGATATTGACTCAAAAACGCCATTTAGATTTATCAAAATATTTTCAACATTACATTTTTACATTTTCTTAAAAGGTAGGGTAAGTGATATTTTTTGGTTGAAAAGGTTTTTTGTTATGAGGTTAAAGCACTATATTCTGATAGTAATCATTGCTATAGAGTGTTTGTTCAGTCTTTAATAAACAGAACATACATTTTATTTCAGGTAGGTGACAAAGTTTCAGCTTTCATGGAGAGAGTGCCCATATCAGCTTAATTTAGTGTTCCAGTTCCAATTGTGTCTGGAATTGTGAAAATAGCAAGCTCACACGTTGATACCAAATACGTTTGCACTTTTACTCAAGTAAATTTGAAATTCCAGACTTTTACTTGTAATAGAGTACTTCTTCTACATTGCAGTGTTCATACTTTTACTTAAGTAAAACATTTGAGTACTTTTTCCACTATTATGTGTCAATTGTGTGGTCCTTGACATGAAAAAGTTTTAGAACCACGGAGCTAAGCCAAAGTGGGGGTCCTTGAGGGAGTTCCAGGGGGTCCCCAGCTAAATGATGGATAGTTAGGAACCAAATTGACCCTTATGGGTCTGCAACTCTGAGAGTGTACAACCGGGTCCATTTGGTTCCATTTTGTACACTCTCAAATTAATATCGATTTTACAATATAAATTGGGGTCTCAGAGATAGAAATGGCATTAATGGGGGTACGCAGCCTAAATGCTGTCAAACTGGGGGGTCCTTGAAATTAAAACGGTTGAGAATCACTGCTAAGAGCCATAAACAATCTTCTCTTATGGGGGTTCTGCGGCATATCTTTTCAAATGGGGGTCCGCGGGCTAAAAAGGTGTCAATTTGGGGGTCCTTCCTTGACATGGAAAAGTTTGAGAACCACTGAGCTATAAGCTAACACACACCTGCAGTAAAACTCACCTGTTTGGTGGATGGAGAGATACTTCACTTCAATGTTTCCACAGTCTGGTCACACAGTGTGTTTTAGCCTTTTTTCACCAGCCTGCTAAACACAACTCTACTCGACGTCACTGTGGAGTAACGTTATATTATGAGTTGTTTATTTCACTATAAGAGTCTTTTATTACTTCTAAACAAGCAGCGCTTGTTAACAAACCGTGTGTCGTCGTGTTTGCTGGTGCTGGTGTGTGTGTGTGTGAGGGGGAGAGCGCGCGCGAGAAATGGAGTGCTCAAATCAGAGTTGAGAGTGACGTCACGCTTTGATCTCGCCAAAGGGCGGTGAGATCAAAGGGGCTCCTAATACACTCGTTACCCGTGTTGCCATGTCTGCTTATAAATGAGCAATTGAGGGGGGGTTAAGTGTAGTCGCTTCATTGGGCTTGCTTTCTAATGCTTTTTAAACCAGTGGTTCCCACATTTTTTTCATGTCAAGGACCCCCACATTAATATGTATTTGTCGCAGAAATGTTTCACTTTTTTTCCCAATATTTTTGAAAAATAGCAGATCTACAAGCTTACAACGTGACATGATGTGACACGTTGTGAGCTTGTTGATCTGCTATTTTCAAAGAGCCGATGTAAAAGTGGTGGAAAAATAGCCTAGTTACTTCTTTTGGGCTTGTTTTTATCGACACGGCCGCTTGTTTCTTTTGCAAAATCTGGCAACTGATAACCTGCATTACACCAAGGTATATAAAAAGAAGGTACGGACATCTACGTCAATGAGAGTCAATGAGAGCCAATGAGAGCCAGGTGGACCAGCTTAGAACAAACATACTTTAGGCTTATTTTTGCTTGTAAAATTTGGTAGTTGTGGGTTGTGGTTTCTTGGGCTTAGTTGCTCATTTGGGCTTGCTTCACAATTTTAAATTTAAATTATTTTAACCAGTGGTTCTCAAATATGTCATGGACCCCCAAATTAATATGCATCTGTCCCCTAACCCCCATCTGAAAATGTTTTGTGCCAGGGAGCCCCGTACTAGATTTGTGTTGTTAGAATGTTTCAAAAATGATTTAATTTTTTTATTATATTCTATACTATATTTAATAACTACCCTTTTTTTTGCGGTTTTCAAATATGTGTTTACACAGAATCAAATGTTTTATGGTCATGATTCACCAGGAGCCTGGATGGCTTGGTTCCAGGCTTAAAATAATTTATATAAAATGTATATAAATTACATATTTTTCGGAAACCTCTATGGGCTGAATGAATGGGCTTTCCATATGTGGAAAAACAAAATGGCTGCCACTGCTATGCTCTATCTGGCCTCTCAATGACCACCAATGGTACATATTTGACTTTTTGTTTTAATTCATAGTTGTGTTCACTCTTGTGTTTCAGGTATTAAACAGGTGTGTAGTTACCTTGACATTTTAATACACCTGAACATGAAAGAAGGCAACAGAATGTGCATGGCAACACGACCCGTTCTAGACCACACAAAACCCACCGTGGTGTGGTTGGATGTGGCGCTCAACGCCATTTTAGACGTGGTAAGTGAACGTCGTGTTTTCAAGGCATTAATTCTTCCCAATTGACACGGGACAATGAAGACAGAACAAACTGATGGCAGAGAGAGTAAATGCCACACGTACAGTATCACCTGATACAGCCTGATGCAGTTATGTGACTGTTGAATTGATAATAATAATACCTGACATTCTTTTAGCGCTTTTCTAAGTAGCCTACTCAAAGTCGCTTTAATTAACAAATTAATAATTAACAAACAAAAAAAAGGGGGTATAAACCTTTTTTTCCTTTTCCGCATACACATAAATACATGCTTCCGCACAGAAACACATACAGTATATGCATACTGTTTGTGTTTAAATGAGCGTGTGCATGCATGTGTGTGAACGGGTGGGTGGTACAATCATGTTCAACTTCATGTTCATTCTCATTCATTTTATTTGTCTACCTGGAGTCTGGATTATACCTCAGTGTTTTCTCCTGTTCCTTTACCAGCTGAAGAACTAGAGCTCAAAGCAGCCTTTGAGAAAAAAATCACCAGATTTCTAACCTCGATGGTAATGTGGGGCAAGCATGAGTGGGAGTTTGACAACTTTATATACATCAAACTCAACGGGACCACCTACAAACCCCAGCATAGGATTGTTTACACTGTAGGTATTGCTCATAACTTCTAGGATGTTTTCTAGCAAACTGCCACAGTTGCATTTCTCAAACCTGAACTACGTAGGCTGACATTCTAACATCTCCTCCTAGATCACAATGAAGAGGAAGGCCATCCTCTACATTGTCAACTTCCTGTTGCCCGTCTTGTTCTTCTTGTGTCTAGACATGTCTTTCCTGATCTCGGATAGCGGTACGAAGCTGGGCTTTAAGATCACCGTCCTGCTGGCCATCACAGTTCTACAACTACTTCTCAACGATATCCTGCCCGCCACGTCCAACAGAATGCCAATCATAGGTAATGCTCTTGGGATTAGGGCTGGCCCTGAAGCTATTTATATGGAATCAAAGTTTAAAACTGTTTTTGTCTCCGAGCGAGAGTATGTTTTGCACCCTGTCCGTCCGTCCTTCCGTGCGTGAGTGTGTGTGGGTGTGTGTGTATGTATGTGTCATTCTGTCTGTGTACAGCTAATCTCCGGCACCGTTAGCTTGTTGGCAGCCAAACTGTGCAGAACCTCTGCCCCAAATTTTTCACATAGGCCTGTTATAGCGCCACCAGGAGGCCGATTTGTGCAACACAAATTCTTTGACAGTACTCCTACAGATTTTGTCCTCACATCCCACAAATCGTTACACAGTATCTCTATAGTCATTAAACCAAACAGGTCTTTCAAATTTTTCATAATCCATCCTTAATGGCTAAAATTGGCTTAGCCATTAGATTGCGGTGAATCTTTGCACACACATTCACACTACGTTGAGGAACAAATGACACCCTTTTAACATTGCCCTATTATAGCGCCACCAGGAGGCAGATCTTTGCAAAACATTTGTTTTAATATTACTCCTACAAATTTGGTCCAAACATCATGCAAATCGGTACACATTATCTCCATAGTCAAGTGATCAACAAGGTTGCGAATTCCGAACATTGCTGGCCCTCAATAACCTACCTGACCTGGCGGAGACCTGTGCTCCGAGGAGCACTTTTTCTAGTTTATGTGTGTGTTTAAGGAACGGCTGGGTCCGGGTGGTGTCATCTCGTATTCAAGACATCAAAGTAAAAGATAAAATTCAAGTTCTTTCTTTGGTGAACTATTCCTTTAAAACGCTCAGTTGGTCTCCAAGTGCATACCTTTGAGCAAAGTGCATCTTGGATTGTCTGAAAGAAAGAACTACGGCAGCTGTTCTGTATTTCCAAGCTGGGCATGTGTCCAGGGGGTGTTTATCACTCCAGTTTAAGTTGCAAATGCAAGGCAAGTTTATTTGTATCGCACATTTCAGACAACAACAACATTTCAATTCAAAGTGCTTTACATAAAACATTAAGCATTGAGACATTAAGACATTTATTGCATTAGTGAGTGTCAATCACAGTACAAAAGAAATACATTATAAAAGGACCTTAGAATACAATAAAAAAAGAAGAAAGCAAATACCACGCTTGGGAGAAAACACTCAACATGATTAAAATGTGATAGGAAAACACACTACCATATCAGGAAACAGTTATATAAAATAAAATATCCAATCTACAAGCTCACGTTGTGAGGTTTTCCCCAGAATACGAATGCTGGGGTTTAAGTGGTTACGGTGATAGTAGGCTGAGTTATCTGTTTAAATTTGGCTGTTGAAATCCAACCACAGATTGTGTTTTTTTACCGATTGAAGCTGAGCCCTGACTTTTAATCATTCTTCCTTGGGTCCAAAAAAACAATTACTGCAGTTCCGTTTTCTTTGTTTAATTGAAGAGAATTCTGGTGAATCCAGTTAGTGATTTGTTTAATGCATTAGCTCAGTGTTTGTATTGGACCATTAGGTTGTGTTCAGTGGTGGAAAAAGCACTAAAATGTTTTACTCAAGTTAAAGTGTCAACACTGCAATGTATAAATACTCTGTTACAAGTAAAAGTCCGGAATAAAAAATGTACTTGAGTAAAAGTACAAAAGTATTAGCATCAAAATGTACGTATAGTACCAAAAGCAAAAGTAACTATGCAGAATGTCCCCTTTCAAGTTTTCAAATGTATAAAAATCTTTTGAAGATTGCATCGCGACGCATTGTGAGCTTATAGATCAGCTATTTTCAAATGGTCGAAAAGTATATAGGGCTGAAGGTTAATGCATGTTTTTGTAATAATACAAAAAATCTACAAAGTAAGTAGTAACTAAAGGGTTCAAATATATGTAGTGGAGGAAAAAAGTACAATATTTGCCTCTGAGATGTAGTGGAGTAGAAGTAAATGTATTGGAAATTGGAAATACTCGAGTAAAGTACAAATACATCAAAATTGTACTTAAGTACAGTACTTAAGTAAATCTAGTTACTTTCCACCACTGTTTGTGTTACTGTGTAAGTCCCTGTCATTGTTTAGTGTCAATGGTCCTGTTTGTAATTGTGGCAAGCACACGGACACGGGCAATATGAACATACAAACACATACGCAAGACATGGCCACACACACACACACGCACGCACGCACGCGCACACACACACACACACACACACACACACACACACACACACACACACACACACACACACACACACACACACTCACATGCACACACACACACACACACACACACACACACACACACACACACACACACACACACACACACACACACACACACACACACACACACACACACACACACACACACACACACACACAGGCAAGGTGAACATACACACACATCCGCAAGGCATGGTGTGTGTCTCTCTCTCTCTCTCTCTCTCTCTCTCTCTCTCTCTCTTCCATAATAATACATTTTGCCACTATACACACATTTAGAAACAGGTCCATTGCTGCCCCACAGTGGATGCAAGTTGTGCAACCCACCATGCAGTGATGTATAGTATAATGCACGTACCTGGCACACGTGCACGTGAGTTCACAGGCGCGCATGTGTATTTGACTGACAGGCCATTAGTGATTTATGACTGGGGCTTAACCCTGCACTATCCCTTCCCCTCCCCGTCCCCTTCCCTCTCCCCCTCCCCGTCCCCCTCCCCGTCCCCGTCCCCTTCCCCCTCCCACTTCCTCAGACCAGCTCACACCAGAGTTATAACTAGAAATTTACAATTTAGTAATTTCATAAAAAATAAATACGAGGCTTTACACAAAAACAATAACTAACTGAAACTGTATTGTTTACAAAACTAACTAAAACCTACTAAAATTATATGAAGGCAATTTCCAATATTTTTGTAATAATATCGAAAACAGCCACTTTGCGATGCGTTTTTTTTGCAATTTGCTCAATTTGTCTGAGCTTTTTCAATCTTGCCCCTGACATTGTTGATTGATTGATTGATTGATTGATTGATTGACTGACTGACTGACTGACTGATTGATTGATTGATTGATTGATTGATTGATTGACAGACAGACAAACAAATGTCCAACAGCAAAAGCATTGCACAATCATCAACAGGATACAGCCCTACAGGGCGTATTTCCATTGTGGAATGTGCGACCTGGTGGAGTGACAAATAACAAGATTAAGAACATTACAATTAAGATAAATAAAATTATGATCAGGTCAAACTACCATTCAGCAGCCATAGGGAGGACTTAAAGCTAACCATGGTGCCGATCTTTCCCAATCGTTTAAGATTTTAACTTGCATGGCACAAGATTTCACCCTGGAAAAGTAGTTGCATAAATATTTGGGAGCAACATTATTTACAATCCTATGAACACACTATTTATTTGTGGGCTTTTATGCCTTTATTGTTAGGACAGAAGGCTGACAGGAAATGGGGAGAGAGACGGGGTGTACGGGCAGCAAGGGCTGTCAGGACCGAGAGTCGAACCCGCAACACGCTGTCAGGCTACATTGAGCCTATAGGTGCCTGGACCGCTACGCCAGTGGCCCGGGCCAAACATATATATACACATTTTGATAAAAGACACCCTCTCCTCCATTCTAAGCCACCACAGATTGGCAAAGTGGGCAGGGTGGAGATGAGTTTGTGAATGGAGATTGAGGATCAACCTATTTTATTTTGGGAGGTCTGCAATTTCTTTGTTAGGCTCTTAGGGAGTGTGCGTTATTTATTCAGGAGGGGGGTATAGTACTGATGTGATTTTGTTTAGACCTCCAAATATTTCTCCGTGACCCCCCCTGAGTGACTGCAGGAAAATGCATGAACCCCCATAAACCAGTTTATTTTTCCCACACTCGTGCCATATGTCAAATTGACCGGCTTCACCGGGAATCGTGTGCTTGTATTTTGCTAAGAGATTGGTTGTATAGTTTAATTGATATTGATTTAATAGTGCATTCAATTTCCCCATGACTTTAATAGGAAAATGAAAAAACTCCCATTCAAGTATTTCTTTTCTCGGAAACCGTAAGGGCTACACCTACAACACTTAAAGGGGAGGTTCATAGTCCAGTGCCAAATTATTAAAAAAGTAATTACACCAGTCGGCCTCATGGTGGCGCTATAACAGCCCACTTTACCTTTTGGCCTATAACTCTTGAACCGTAGGTTGTAGGGGAATCACTGCCCTAATCCAATCTGAGACATTGGAGGGATTTATTGCCCAAACGTAGGACGTTTACTTTGATATGATTTCATCGTGTTTCATCACAGAGCCCAAAGGGACACACATGTAGCCTATTCCTCAAATAAAACTCCCCCATCAACATCCTTCTTTTTCTTTTGCTTTGTTGTTTCTGGATCAGCATGTGTGTGTGGAAGGTTGCCTTAATTGGTTACCAATATTTTATTCATATTTTCATTTTATTGGTGATAATACCTGCAATTATATTGTATTCTAAATATTTAATGTTTAATGTTTCACTTTCTTGGCCAATTAAACGGATTGGAAAAAAAAGAAGCCAATTGTGCCAAGTGCTAAAGCACTCAACTGCATCTTTCAATGTTAAATGTGAACCCTATACTTAATTGAATGGATGGCTGTATAGGCCCTCCCGTTATTGATCTGCACTCTTCGCTGAAAATAGCCGATCTACAAGCTCACAACGTGTGACGTTGCAGTGTGTTGTGAGCTTGTAGATCTGCTATTTTTGCCAAACATTAGCTATAGGGATGCTAGGGTTCAAGTGATTAAATGCTTTACTTAACTAATGAGACACACTAATTAATAATACCATTTCCCTGTGGATCTCAAACAAGATTAATATCCTTCCCTCCTAATTGAAGAAGAGTTGTGTATCAGACAAAAGTTTATTTTTCTTCCATTTACTTATTTGATTTATTTGATTTATTTGATTTATTTGATTTATTTGTTGTTAGAGCTTTCAGCTGTTGTTACAAGGACTAAATATGTTTCTTATTTATAACAAAAAATATTGTGTAACAACTCCACACGGTGTAATGAAAAACCCTTGAGGCAATGGGGAGTTGATGGACCTTGAGTATAGCGTTAGTCGACCTATCGTAATGGAGTTTTGTGGACCTGCCAGAATGGGGTCAATGTAGTTTTCCTCACACATCTGTTCCTTCAGCCTTTTCAGTCTAGGAGTTGTTTATTTTATAACAAACCATTCCACCAGAGAGGGAAGCTCAACAGTACTCGAATCAAAACATGTTCAATATGTACGAGCCTTGTTCGTATGAATGCTGAATATTCCTGGAATATCTGTTAATTTTGGGGGGTCTAATTTCAATACAGCAGTGCATTGACATAAAAAACAAAATGTACTTTGTAATTTGTACTTTTGAATACTTAAAGTAAACAGGAGTATCTCTACTTTGACTCGAGAACTGGTTTGAGTACTTTGTGTCTGTTTATTTTATAACTAACTATTCCACGGAGAGGGGAGCACTGTGCTCAATAGTACAAGTGTTGTAAACATGTTCAATAATGTAATTGCCAGCCTTGTTAGTATGAATGCAGTTATGGCATTACGCTGTGGGAAAATCTATCTCTACAGCAACAGCATGTTCAAATATCAATATTCTCATACATCAGTAAAGATCGATGTTTACCTCGAATCAACCCGAGCCACGATGAAATAAGTCAATGCCCAGTGCAACATGTAGGTGGAAAAGTTAAACAAAAACATAATTCAGTAAATGTACTGGTTGCTTCTACTGCTCATTGGTTTCGTCACATTGTTTAGAAAGGATACTTGAAAAAGACTGCAAGGTCGTATTATTGTTGCTGTGCTGTGAATAAAATTGGATAATTTAAAAGTGAGTTGCGAGCCCCACCTTGTTTTTGCAGTTAAGCTCAGCACCTGAAAACGCGTAATACTTTCTTTGAAAGGATAGCCTGCCCACTCTATTCTAAATATGATCAAATACCTTTTTATTTGTCAAAGCCGCTTCTCCTCTGAAATAAACAATAAACACTTAATCATTCCGAGGAGAAAATAAATCTTAACTGAGATGAATAAACGTCCTGAAATTGAATTAACATGCCATCCACATGGCCTCGCAGTGAACCCTTTGTCAAAGCCATTTCCCCGAGATTCACAGATAAATGAACTCTCGCGGCGCTGTTCGGAGCTCGGGCACCTCTTATTCCACCCAGTCATCGATTAGAGAGAGATCTGCTCAATAATTCAAACAATGGCATGGGAAAAAGAGCATGCAATTCATCATGAGTCATGTCGTTTGGGTGTTGGGTGCTGACCCCCGGAGACAGGCCACCTAAATCATCATATGACATCACTGATGGCGGTCATTTATAACTGTGTCGCTCCAATGATTACTGTTTAGTTGCTGGGGATTCAGCGTGCCTCAGAGGTTCTCGGAAAACCTATAAAACTATAACTCAGTCCGTTATGATGATGATGATGAAGATTGGTCATTAATTTCAGTCTTGCAAGACAAACTAGAGGTGTTCAGGACAAGTTTGGGTATGGGATGCCGCCATCAAAATAAAGGAGAAAATGTCATTTTCATTACAGCATAATTTGAATATTTGGCATTTTATATCAGAACAAAGTGGAAAGCCAAGTGAGACATAAAGAAGCACCACTGGTTGGGTCAGCGCTGTGTTTTAGCTACAATATTGTGGATAACGATAACACATTTTGGCATTGCAGAGTAATATTTTCAGTTTGTAATGGAAAGCCAAGAGGACATAAACCATGAAGTATTGATGTTTACTATACTGTAGGCTACAAAAGATTTAATACCCAGCACTTCTCTCCAAGTCATATTCTCACTCAATTACACACTTCGTGAATTATGCCCCATCTGCTGTGATACAACTGTTTCAACTTACACCATGGGTCTTCAACAGAGGGTCCGGGATCCCTATAGGGAGTCCAAATCTTTGCGTGACAGGAACTTTTTTATTATTAACCACTTGAGCCCTAGCATCCCTATTCTGTGGGAACATATGCCAAAAATAGCAGATCTACAAGCTCACAACAAGAGATTTTGTGTAGAGGGAAAAAAAAGTATTGAGGGTTTAAGTTAGCCTGGCTCCAGGCCCTGAATCGCTAGCCTCGCATTCAGGGTCTAGTGACGCTGTAGAAGGTGGGGTTTTCTCGGTTGAAAATCTAACCGGCCCAATCGGGATCGGGATAATCCAGTATGAACCAATCGCCAAAGAGTCCCACTTTGGCCCTGCCCCCATCTCAGGAAACGGCTGCACTGGGAGGGCTTTCAGACTGAATAATGGAGTGAAACGAAATGAAAATTCAGGCTGAATGCCAGGCTAGGTTTAAGTGGTTAAATGTCTGAAAATATACACAATATAACATGAATCCAGCAAAATAACAGAAAAGATCGTGTGTAAACAAACACACACAATAAATACATTTGCAGAAGGTTAATCTGCAAAACAATTGTTGTATTGCTTCAATAAATTGCTTCAAAATTGCTTCTCTCTCAGCTAAGGGATCCTTGGCCTTAAAAAGATTGAAGACCCTTGACTCGACTTATGCACAATGGATCACACCTTCATGTTGTGCGAAGTGCCAACATGCCTTGCATGGAGGCCTAATCTAACAACCATTATCCAGTAAAAGTTGAGGGGGCAGAATGTCTTTTTTCCTGATCCATTGATTATATACAGTATGAGTGGGCTGGGACAGTTCGCATTGATTTCATGGCCCACTGTTCTCTCTGCTTTTTGAGATCATTTGTTATGTCTGGACAGAACGAGGACCGACTGGCCTCTGGTAGGCTACGTCAGCGCCCGAAGCCCGCATGAAGTTCAGTCTGGGATCACAGAGGTTCAACAGAGTGCAAAGAAAGACGAAAGTAATGAGGAGGAGATGAGGAAAGGTGGGAGGAAAGGATGGAAGGAAAGAAGGGAGAAGAATAAATGAAAGAAAGCGATAGTCTGCAGAAGACAACTGCAAACGAGGCATTGCCACAGCCTCAAGTGCTGAACAAACTGGAGGAGACATCCGCCGAGGAGAGTCTCCGGTAGGAGAGTTTGGGGTCTCCTACCAACTTGTAGTCGGTCATCAAATGATTGGCTTAGGAATGCGACAAAAACAAATAAATCTCCATAAATTCAAGGCTTCATGGGGTGTGTAGTTGATAGAAAATAAGGCATTTTTTGGGTGAACAACTCTTTTACACAAACTAGACGGTATGCACTTTAATTATGCACTTTAAAAGTTGCTACATAATTGCACTAAGCAGTTTCTTCTACTGTCTGTACTGTATACATGAGCCAAAGCTGCAGCTTGGTCCTGGTTTGGTTCTGTTTCTTGTGTCTCTTTTTGTTCTTGTCTTTGTGCTGTTGTTTATTGTGTTGTCTTGTATGTGAGAGGAAGCACCAAGACAATTTCCTATCAAACTTGTTTTGAAATGGCAAATAAATACTTGAACTTGAACTTGAACTTAAGGCATGGACTGTCCGACAGAGGATTTGTATGATGCAAACTGAGGAGAAAGAAAGAAAACCCCAAAATGATTTAACGGCAGACAGACAAAAGGGGTTCAAAGTGAACGATGGATCATTATCTGTACCTCTCAAACACTTGACATCCAAATGCAGACAAGTCTCGAAATAGATGTGTTTTCTCTCTTTCTCACATTTATTGTCTCTATTGTCTGTGTGTGTGTGTGTGTGTGTGTGTGTGTGTGTGTGTGTGTGTGTCGTCGGGGGGGCTACCAGTGTGTCTAGCAGTATGACATTTTATTTGGAGAATGGAGATACATACAGCAATGCTTTGTTGAGTTCTTTTGCAGGGCATTTAAATGAGGGGAGGGGTCCATTACCAGCTCATCTGATTAAAATAGATTTGACGTGCTTGATTAATGCCCACACTATTTGCTAATCAGTAACGTGATTGCATCAGCAAGGACACACAGACATGCACATACACACACACACACACACACACACACACACACACACACACACACACATACACTCATGACATATTTCCATAGAGCGGAAAACAATGTTTCAAACATGCAGCGGTAAGTGTATGTTCTTATAAATGTCTTATTACATTATGCTTTGATGCTTTGAGATCATTACTTTTTATCAGGCAAACTGAAAAATAGGAAGAAAAAAAAGGCACTTTTTTTTTACTATACTGGGGCACCATAATGAATATATTATAATACATCTTTAGAACCATCCAACCTAACATCCACCAAAGCGTTTTTAATGAACAAATAAGTGCAAATTATACAGCAGATAGAACTTTTTTAGACTACAAACAGTTTATGTGTGGTCTGCACACCTCTGCCTCTGATTTACCCTGTATTCATAACGTGGTGTATCTTTCCTTTACATGCTTGATTCAAACATTACAATGCACAACTTGCCACTGTGTGGCCTGGAACATGAAAGGCATTGAGGGTAATGCAGTTGTCGCATAGTTCTCTTACACAATTCACATTTCAAAATGAACCAACTAACTAACTTTCCAAAGGCCATTCAGTGTCTGATTAATTGTTTTCTACCTACAGTAGATTTAATTTTTGTACATTTTAAGCTGAGCTCGCTTTCCATTGTTACCTCAGCCAGGTGTACAATATTTTTAAATGTGACACAAAAATAGACTAAATACAGTAGTAAGAGAATCAGGCTGAACGGATTACATGTATCGATCTGAGAACCACTGGTGTTTAGTGAAACATGTTTGAATCCCTGACCAGCTGCTAACTACCCTAATATCCTGGAGTCTGGCGCTTTCTCCTCTCCAGTTTAATCCAGATACCTTTCTCTGGACGTAGGATCAGCTCCCCTACTGGCCGGAGGTCTTCGCGTTTCTGACACGATTCAATGTTGAAGTAGCGCAGAATCGATGCCAAGATCACCTTTTCCTCCATGATTGCAAAACGCTGACCTGCACAGAGTCACAAAGGGATGGGACTGCTTCAGTGTATAATTATTTGTCTTGACTAAAGCACACCTTAGCGACAGCAGGTTCATAGGATAATAGGAAAATCCAAGCATAAAATGAGAGAGTGCTCCCGGACGGACACTGTCTGGAACTAATCTGTCTGGATACGATATTTTGGTCCTTAGACCTTCATCAAGGTCTAAGGATACAGTATGTCCTGATGAAAGTCTAAGGACCGAACCCTTGTTACTGAATAAAGTATCTTTTGCAAGTTCCAGACAGTGTGCTGGATCACTCTCTGATTTTTAAGCATAGTCATGGTTCTTATCATATCCTGTAGGCACCCATCCATGCACACAGTGGGTACATACACACATTTCCGTTCGCGACCGTTCCGCGTCCGTTTCCGTTCGCCGGAAGTCCCATCCACTCCCATGTTAAAAAACGGAAGTCCCATCCACTCCCATGTTAAAAAAACGGGACCGTGGTCCCGTTTTTTTAACATGGGAGTGGATGGGACTTCCGGCGAACGGAAACGGTATGAAACGGTCGCGAACGGACATGTGTGTATGTACCCACACACGAGATCGCACACACACACGCACGCACGCACGCACGCACGCACGCACGCACGCACGCACGCACGCACGCACGCACGCACGCACACACTTACCTATACATTTGATCTTACCTATACAGTTGATCTTACCTATACAGTTGATCTTACCTATACAGTTGCGGAGGCCAGCGGAGAAGGGTATGTATGCATATGGATGCCTCCCCATGGATTTCTCTGGCAGGAAGCGCTCCGGTCTGAACTCCTCAGGGTCAGGGAAGTAGCGCTTGTCGCGGTGCAGAGCGTAAGGTATCATGATGGCGTTTGCACCTTTGGGGACCTTGAAACCATCTGTGGCCACAGGAGCAATTATTTAGCTGTGGAAAAGGGGGGGAGGCGGGAATCGCCCACCGAGTCATTCCTACCCATGATGAATAGCCTACTATATCACTCACTGATCTCACAGTCTTCACCGATGCTACGGGCGAAAAATGGCACGGAGGGGAAGAGACGCAGAGACTCCTTAACCACACACTCCAGGTACCTGAGCCTCTTCAGGTCCTCTGTGTTAACAGGCCGGTCAGAGTCACCTACAGCAAAGACAGGACAAATATAGCAGTGGTTCTCAAGCTTTTTCATGTCAAGGACCCCCAAATTAACAATATTGTTTGCCACAGACCCCCATCCACGAAGTAGATTGGCTATTTTCAAGTAGCTGATAGTATATAGGGTTCAAGTGGTTAAACTGATTTTGATGCTATATTAACTAATTTAGCTGGGAACCGCCTGGAACCCCCTCAAGGACCCCTGGGGGTCCCCGGACCCCGGAAGTACAGGACAAATTTCTGAAATGATTTAGAATTAGAAAATAATTAGGAAACAAGAAAAAAGGGATAATTACTCGTCGTGACCCATAAAAATGGGTCTCTACCCATTGTTTGGGAGCTGCGCTACAAAGCCAAAGTGCAGTAACTAACTTTTTTGACTTGTTTGTGTATCCCAAAGGTCAAATTAGCCTTTGTGATTTTGGGGGATAAACGATTACCTCAAGAACAGATATACAACTAGTGCAATGTCACTTATATGCCGATATCTCATTTGACTGACCAGTTGAAACACTTTTAAACCCATTTATCAGTAAAAAATAAAAAACGTAGTTACTGCACTTTGGCTTTATAGGGCAGCGTGCTACAGTATACTCCCTATAGACATGTGATGTGTTATTTCAACGCAGGAAACAGCTACTGTAAACGTAGCGGGCTAATGCATTTAACATTGGACACTGCAATTTGCTGTTGGGAAAAGATGTCACATTAATATTCTGAATCGAGTGGATGTCGGGATGCCAGAGGACAGCTTCAGATATCCCCCCCGTTCCACTGCGATTTGGACCAGCGCAAACGTTTGCACCTAATCTCGCCACAGGGGCCGCTGGGCTTATGTAATGGAAACCGTGTCGGCCGTAGTAATGGCCACTCACCACACACACACACACATAACATGGCTGTCACGTGGAAAACGTGTATGTCCTGTCCAAAACCGTTCCCTTTTTTATTATCATTTTAAAAACATTTTAAAACAGTGAAAATAGTCGATCTACAAGCTACAAGCTTGTAGGTCTGCTATTTTCACAACTTTTGTGGGACACCTTTGTATGATCAAGTAGGGCATTAATTTACGAGGGAAAAAAATCAATATATAGATACAAGGTTTCTGCCTGACGGCGATGATAACTCAATTACTCTCCCTATATATTTTGTCTTGGAGCTTTGTGTGCTGTAATTATCCATGTTACACACTCCCCCAGACTGGACAAATCGTTGCTGTCGGGTGGAAACCGTTCCTTTCTTCTTATTATTTAAAAAAACGATTGAAAATAGCCGATCTACAAGTTCACAACGCCTCAGCGTTGTGAGCTTGTAAATCTGCTATTTTCAATAGCATCTGCTATTGAAAATAGATCTGCTATCTGAAGATAGATCTGCTATTTTCTATAGCAGATCTAAAAGCCCTACTCTTCTTGTGCTTGTAGATCTGCTATTTTCACGACGTTTGTGCGACGTTCTCGTATGACGAAGTAGGGCATCAATATTACGGAGAAAAAAAACATGAAAAGTTGAAATGTGGAGATACAAGGTTTCTGCCTGACAGCAACGAAATGACGTGCGACACAGAGGAGTCAAATAAAGACCCTCTGGTCTGGAAAACAGATGATGTCATGGAAGTGAGCCGGTGGAGGAAGGCGACCCCGGGGGACACGCCGGGCCCGGGTGACGTGATGGCGGTCTTTACCAAACACCTCCTGCAGCTCCTGCTGAACCTTAGCCTGGATGTCAGGGTGACAACCCAGCAGATGGACCGACCAGTTCATGGATGCCGCCGTGGTGTCGTGACCCTGAGGAGGTTAAGAAGAAAAGAAAGGAAGGAAGGAAGGAAGAAAGGAAGAAAGGAAGGAAGAAAGAAAGAAAGAAAGAAAGAAAGAAAGAAAGAAAGAAAGAAAGAAAGAAAGAAAGAAAGAAAGAAAGGAAGGAAGGAAGGAAGGAAGGAAGGAAGGAAGGAAGGGGAGAGAAGAGAGAGATAATTGTCAACATAATCAACCAATGAATCCCTCTAGATCAGGGGTTTTCAACAGGGGGTCCGGGACCCCTAGGGGATCCTCAGAGTTAATACAGGGGGTCCGCCAAATCTTTGTGTGGTATGATTTTTTTTTTTTTACATTAACCACTTGAACCCTAGCATCCCTTTTCTGAGGAGAACTTTAGCCAAAAATAGCCGATCTACAAGCTCACAACGCCTCGCGCTGCGAGGCGTTGTGAGCTTGTAGATCGGCTATTTTTGGCAAAGAGTTATAGGCGTAGAGGGAAAAAAGAGCAGCAAAAGTTTAGCTGAAACACAATTTTATACAATGTAGAGGGGGTTCCTGCTTCATCTCTCTCTCAGCAAACTGGGATATCGAACATCCCAGTTTTTTCCATCTACACCAAATGTCTTTGCCAAGTTGGCTTTGTACTTGGAATGCTTTTTTCTTGGGATGGCCGATATTATCGGCCTCCTGATATTATCGGCCGATATTAGCATAAAAATGTAATTTCGGAAAATATCTGTATCGGTTTTTATTTAAAGGAAAAAAGGACATAAGTTTGGTGTGTGTGATATGAAATGTGAGCTTACCATAATCACAGTAATCCCTAATCATATTCCATCATATTCAAGGGCTTTTGGAGAGAAATGAGACACTTTAAAATGACAGCACTGCAGAGGGCAGGTGCGTGTGTCTGTGTCCAGCGGACACTCGTTGATGCTCGTTAATGTTATAGGCGTCAAGGCAATTATGCTTCTGCACTGTCAAATAGGCCAACATCTAACCTTAGTGGGACTCATTCAAATGACCATCAGTGAGTCCCGACACTCACTTCATTGAAAACCTAACAACATCACTGTGTTATATTAGATTTATTAGATATTATATTGCTATTATAGGTAGTTTATTTTATTAGATATGTGATGTTGATACCTGACAATTAGTTGACTTTTGGTGAAAAAGCCTGCATATATCGATATCAGTTGATATCGGTATCGGAAATTAGGAGTTGGACAATATCGGAATATCGGATATCGGAAAAAAAAAGTCAATATCGAACATCCCAGTTTTTTCCATCTACACCAAATCTCTTTGCCAAAAATAGCAGCTCTACAAGCTTTAGATCGGCTATTTTTGGGGTTGCTGGGGTTCAAGTGGTTAAACACACCCACACTCCCTCTCCCCCTCACACACACACACGCACGCACGCACGCACGCACTCATGCCACGCACGCCACGCACGCACGCCACGCACGCACGCACGCACGCACGCATGCACGCACAGACTCCTTAACACAGGTATTAAACGAGCACTATATCATGCAATTGATCTCTCTCACCCTGAACATGAAGGTATCCACTTCCTCCTGGATGTCCTCGTGGCTCAGCTTTTTGCCGTTCTCGTCGGTGGTCTTCAGCAGCATGTCCAGGAAGGCCCTCCTCTTCTTCATGCCCTGATCAGACTCGCTGTCTGACTCGTAGTAGTGCTTCAGGTAGTGTGCTCTCTCATAGATCACCTGCAATCAGTGGTGATTTTACTTAGTAAAAGTATCAATACTGCAATGTAGAAATACTCTGTTACAAGTAAAAGTCTGGTACTCAAAATTTACTTGAGTAAAAGTACAAAAGTATTGGTATCAAAATGTACTTGAAGTAACAAAAGTAGAAAGTACTCATTATGCAGAATGTCCCATTTCATAAGTTTTCAAATGTATAAAAATCTGTTGAAAATAGCAGATCTACAAGCTCACGACGCATTGTGAGCTTGTAGAAATGTCCGAAATCTATTATATAGGGCTGAAGTGGTTTGTATGATAGGGCTGAAGTGGTTTGTATGTTTTGTAATAATAATCAAAATCTACAAAGTAACTAGTAACTAAAGTTTTCAAATATTTGTAGTGGAGTATAAGTCCAGTATTTGCCTCTGAGATGTAGTGGAGTAGAAGTAAAAGTACAGAAAATTGGAAATACTCCAGTAAAGTAAAAATACCTCAAAATTGTTCTTGAGTAAATGTACTTAGTTACTTTCTACCACTGCCTGCAAACAGGGCAGAAATCAGTGGAGTTCATCTATGAGTGTCCTGAAATTGACATGCACTGAACGCAAATATGCACTGAGAGCGGGATAAAGGAGGAAATGATCAGCTTGCTCACTAGAAGAAAAGTGCTGAATACGTTGTATACAACCTGATGTCGCCTCTATAAAAAAATAAAAAACTGTTTAAAGCTTTTGTTCTACCTCATTGGGGCAACCTTTGACTGGTCTGGTGTTTCTTTATTTGTATACCGCTTCAAATGTTTGACTGGTCTGGTTCTTTATTTGTCTTCTTTTCTTTCTTTTTTGTAAACACACAACACAACATGACATCAGCATGTGACTGCAATTTGTTCTTGTTTGCTGATGACTCAAATGAGAGTCAACCAAAGAATACTATTTTTGGCCAAGATCTCCCCATTGGACAGTAGGATTGCACAGAGGACACTAGCTGGAGAACTCATCCAATGTCCTTTTGACTATGCATGCACCTCATGGTACTCAAGCATCTCAAAGGCACTAAAATCTAAACTAAAGACCTCTCAAAACAAACTAGTCAGACTGCTACTAGACCTCACATGTAGGACTCACCTCACCCCTGCTCATTATGCTAGGGTGGGATGGCTCAGGGTAGAGAACAGAGTACAGCAACTTGCAATGAGCCAAGGTTTCATTCTACTATTATACCACCAAAATGTGGAATGCGGCGAATGCCCTACCAACAGCCATCAAAAAGTGTGACTCCCTACCCTCCTTCAAAACCGCCATAAAAGAGCACTTGCAACTGGACCTGGACTTGTATCGTATTGCATGTTATATGTCTTTCTTGATGAGTTGAATACACAGGTTCACAATGGAAACAAGCCCTCAGGCTTTTTGGTGTTATCCTTTTAGCATGATTGTATAACTGGACCTCTATACTTTTTGCAAACTGTTATAAGTATTCAATCAACCAATCATTCACACCACCCACATACCCCACCCCACACAAAACTCCTATGTCTGCATCCTCATTACAAAAAAACAAGACAAAGAAAAGAAATACAGGAAGAAACAAAACTGTAAAAGAGGCGAGCAGCATTGTTTAACATGTTGATGTTGGGATCCATAACCTTGTGTCCCAGTGCAAAAAAACACTATACAACTCCCCCCAGTGCCCCTGTCCTGCCTTCCCAACCACAACACTCACACTGGAGGTGAAGGAGTGGAGGATCTTCAGCCTCTTGTTATGCTCCTGACCTTCACCAAAGTAGTTGTAGACAAAGTCAGGCCAGTACCATGGCATGCGCTGTCTGCAGCTTACTATGTCACTCATCCTGAAGTCAGAGATACATACAAACACATGGCACACCACCGCAGTGTATCAAGACTGTGTGTGTGTGTGTGTGTGTGTGTGTGTGTGTGTGTCTGTGTGTGTCTGTCCACTGTAGTGTCTTTCCACCATGCTACATGTACACTGTATACTTACAGTACAGTACTGTACTTTCTTTCTTGCCCTGTAATCTGTACTGTTTTTTAAATTGCTGTGCTGTCCTTGGTGACAGAATGTCCCTTGCAGGATCAATAAATATAGTGTCTTATCAAATCTCATCTGTCCCGAGCTCTGTGTTTGATAATCCGTGGTCATGTTTACAGACAGTTCAGGTCAGTCCAAGTCAGGTCGGGTCTGGGGAAATGAGGCAAAGGTTGACAGACAGGCAATAACATCTGTGCACTCCTGAAAATAGGCAGATGGCAGGAGGACTCACTTGTACACACTCTGGACGTACTCTGAGTCGTAATTACTCTGCGCGAAGATGTTCTTTCCCATTGCAGTTTCTGAGAAGGACACGGTAAATGATCACTGGCTGACCTCGCCAAAATAAAAATAAAATACAAAAAAGTCTTCATTGCATGGGTGAGAAAGTAATGAATACAAATACGTTGTTACCAATCAGTTTTGAAGGAGGCAGTCTGTAAATTGACAAAAGAAATACACAGCGAGATCCGCAGTGTTAGTTTAATTCTGAGGGTATGAATATTGACTCATCAGCAGTGGCGTGCACAGACATTTTGAGGGGCAGGTGCTCAAGTAAATTATACTTTTTTTTGTTGACTTGGTCTGCTCTTTTTTCCCTCAACACCTATACCTCTTTGCCAAAAATAGCCGATCTACAAGCTCACAACGCCTCGCGCTGCGAGGCGTTGTGAGCTTGTAGATCTGCTATTTTTTGGCTAAAGTTCTCCTCAGAAAAGGGATGCTAGGTTTCGAGTGGTTATGGTTAAAAGAAAAATCATATCACATAAAGATTTGGCGGACCCCCTGTAGTAACTCTGAGAACCCCCTAGGGGTCCCGGACCCCCTGTTGAAGACCCCTGCTGTAAACTGGGAAAAAAAAAACTTTTTTTCTTCTTTTTTTCAAAAGGGCACTTCTGGTCAAGAGGGCAAAGGGCAGGTGCTCTAGCACCACCTAGAGTCTATCTGTGCACGTCCCTGCTCATCAGAGTCAAAACAATCAAAATGACCATGCCACTTACCACAGATAATGTCCAGTGCACATAGTGTGATGTAGTTGAAGCAGTTGAAGGGGCCTTTGCCCGCTTCCTTCTTCAACTTATCCACCAGGACCTCTGCCTGCTCGTTCATCACCTCCAGGAACTCCGTCAGGATGGAGAAGTTGAAGGTGGGTGTGAGCATCTTCCTCCTCTGGCGCCATTTGGTCCCAGTGCTGAAAGGACATAAGGCGAGGAGGGACTGATAAAAGCCTGATTGATACGTCGGTGCGCGTCTGCACGACGGCGTCACGCTCCGAAAATAGCAGACCTGCAAGCTCACATGTTGAGGAGCATAAATTTCAAAAACGTCTTTATTGGACCCACTAAGTGATGTGCACTTGAAGGGGCCTTTGTGTACCTTCCTTCTCCAGGTGCTGGGCACTTAGTGGCTGCTGAGGATGACTCACCTGGTAAGCAGGCCTGTGCCCAACCACGGGTGGAGGAACTCGTATGCATAAGCCTTTTCCATGTGTACAGGGTTGTTTAGAACTGTCTGCAAACAACACAGTGTGGAGAATCAACAACCACATCACCCGTAATCAAAAAAATATATTGAAGGGCACAGAAAACAAACAAAACATATTGAAAATACAGTCTGGAAATAAATGTTCACATACTGTATATGTTGAGATACATTTTAGCAAGTCAAAAATATTTTTTTTACATTTCACAAAACGTGTGAATTGCAAGATGAATGCAAAGCTGTTTGTTGTATTACATTCCCAGTTGCATACAGTTTCCCCCTACTGATAAACCATGCAAGTTTAGTAATGGACAGTTTTACTGCAATTTGTACTTCAGTAACCTAAACTGAAATTCACTGAGGGTGCGTTCGGAAATTGCGCACCGGAGCGCACTCGCCTATTAGTTTGTATAGGCCAGTGCACTCAGTGCTGTACTTCCAAACGGACCCCTGGATTTAAGTTAGAAGACAATGCTTTGGGGATACAGCCATTTCTCTGGTCCTGGTTTAAGTGCTGTTGAATAATCTCTGAGGAGGCTAGAAGCAGTATTCTGGGTCATGTGAGACAGGAGGATCATTGTTCAATGGAAGATAAATGCATGTATGATGTTGGAGCAGCTCCTATGGTAAATGTCAGTACTGTATACCTCAATAGTTTCAGCATGGAACAGAATGAGGAATGGGACTGGTCCAATCCACGCTTTAAGCAGTGGTGCGTCTCTGAACTTGTCTGTATATCCAATAATCTGACAGAAGAAATCTGAAAATGGAAAATGTGAAAGTATGAGTTTTCAATCATTTTAAAGAAGTCATCTAACTTGCATATAGCATCCCCATGGACCTAAACCGTAGCATTTTGTTTTCTCAAGCTGAAATGTGTCTTGACAATCATAGTAGAATCCAAGCAGTCAAGTAGAATCTAAGCATGCTTTATAGTGTAATGTCATTCCACTCACCTCCAGCATTGGCTTTGAACTGCAGTGCATTACCAATGATGGGTAACATTCCACCAATCTCAGGAATAGGTTTCATCAGGTTCCATTTGTACAGGTATTGCCTGAGCAGCCGGAAGGTCAGGTAGGTAAGGAGTGCAATGAAAATACTAACTCCCAACAGACACACTGTCGAGGTAGCTAAAGCAGCCATCTCTTTAGCAACGTGCGCTTGTGAGATGTTGGCCAGACTAACAGAAACACCTGACTGCCTCCCTGAAGGCTCAGTTGTGGTCTGTTGCTTTCACCCAGTTTCAGCTGGACTCTAGCCTTCACACATGCCTCCTCCTCCTAAATGTTCAAGGGGAAGGGAATTGTATCTGGTGGAACATGGGAGAGATAAACGCACAAACATAGAGATCAAGCCACCCACACACAGGTGACAAGCTGCCACTTTCACTTGAAAACACAATTTTACTTAAGGTTTTTGATCATGCATAGATATTAACTTGAAAATGAATGTACCTTCTTTTCTGAGGCAAAACAAGGCAAAGTATGTATTGGGTAAGAACTTATCCAAGTTCCTTATATTAGTAGCCTAGCTGAATTATGATATCAATACAGTATTTAGAATGGTTGTGAATTTACAAATGTCTAAAATGAATATAACATAAGTGAAAATGTTGAATCATATTTTATAAAGGATCTGATAGTATAGAATGTGTTTAAAGTTTAAATTGAAGTTGTCAGCAAAAAACACATTTAGTTAATCTGGTACAATGTTAAATGTTTCAATGTCTGCACTGAAGCCATTACATTTGCTTGGCTGTTATTTAGATTGTGCTGTATGGTTCCACAACTAGAAATAATAAACTGGGCTAAATTGTTCTCGTTAGAGAAGGGAAAAGCCACAACAAATTCAGCTGTATCACTAGACTGAGTTAATAGTTGCAAAAAGCAACACTGCATCTTACTACACTTTCCACTAGATGTCAGAATTGCACAACATATTACAAGACTATGGAATGAAAATAAATCTCATCAGAAATATATCATCCTAAATAAGGCTTTGCAAAATCCCCATCTCATCTCAACACAAAGCATAGATACCACACCTGAACACAAACCATAGAATTTATTTCTATCAGTATGCACAACTACATTTCACTGCTTTACAGCTTAAAAATACAACTTGAACAGAAAAATCTATCTAAATATGGTGTGATTATGGTTTATATAAGCCCGGTTTAAACTCCAGTGTCATGGATTTGGAGCATTGAATTTGGTACAAACGATAAACTTTTGATTTATATTTTTGATATAAATGTATATCATCAACACCAAACTTGAAAACATGTTAAAACAATAAACTGTTACTACTTCTTAGTAATACAAATGTATCTGTAGTACAAAAAAAATGCCTAAAGCCTAAATATATCCCAAGGGGAAACAGAGACAGACCCTGATGAAGACCTTCTGGGTCGATACCCGTTGGTCAAATGTTCTTGCCTTGCTCTAAATAAATTATATATTTTTTTCACTTAAGACGGAGTGCCTTGGAATACTTTTCTTTGCAAGTCTGCATTTCACACCTTTTTGACAAGCAGTACTTCTTTGGAAACCCTTTTTTGTTCATATATCCCAAGGGGCTTATACAAAATACGATCTCACATAAAGAAAAATATAAGAAAATCTATTCCCATTGAAGCACATACATTTCCCTCTGTATGATATTCTTATATACAAATAAAAACAGTGTACTGTATCAACAGAGTATCATCCATGCTGATGCAGTCTGTTGGTGAGTCCCAGTGCTGTGCGGAGCTGCTGTTGGAAGGCAGGAATCCTCTCCTTGTGGACAGGCCAGTGGAGGACGCAGCGCGGTCGTAACATGCCCCTGCGAAGGAGCAGGGATTGGGACAACTTGTAGTCATGGACATCCTGCAGGAATACCAGAACCACTGAGTCCCTGCTGGCCTCAATCACCTGGTGGAGAGCATGGTGGGCTTTAAACCTGGAATGGGGGGGGGGGGGAGAGAGAGAGAGAGAGAGAGAGAGAGAGAGAGAGAGAGAGAGAGAGAGAGAGAGAGAGAGAGAGAGAGAGGTTGATTCAAGAAGCTATTTTAAAATAAGCATAAACAATTCACCATGCAGTGTGAAGTGAAACAAATGTGATGAGGAAGTCCTTTTCAAGCAAAAGCTTTCACTTCTGCAGTGAGAACAAATATTGTACCATATAATAGAATATATATAAAAGCAAAATGTTTTTTGACTTACTGTCTACACCAGGGGTCTACGAGGAGACTTTCGGTGACAATAAATAAAATCTTCCTGGACTTCCTCATGTTATCCATGATGGATTGTGCCTGTGTAGTGCCGGGCACCGAATCACGATCATCCAGACAAAACATGTACTTCTCGTCCTCCAAGGGAAGCAAACTCAAGGGAAGCAAACTCCTCTCCACCCAGGTACTGTCCTTCAATGCGTGGATGACATAGGCATCATACTCAAACACCCTGCCTTCTTCGACGGTAGCGTCACTGGAACCCAACGTCCGATTGACGAAGACGCTCCAGTAGAAATTAATCCTCCATCCATGGAAACGGACCAGGAGGGCAACTAGCATCGTCGCTATGACAACGGTGCTGCTAAATATATAGAGGGCCTGAAAGGGAGTCATGTCTTGGCAGGACAGAGGGTCAAAACTCCGGACGGTGTGGTTTGAATAGGCAAGTGGGGTATTGCACATGTAATGTTCGTTGAGGTGGTCGTCCACGGTAGTGTTGGTGGTATTCAGCCAGGATACGAACCACAGCATGCTCTCACAGGTGCAGTCAAATGGGTTTCTCTGCATTACAAGCAGGCTGAGGTTGCGCAATGGCAACTTGAACACTTCCGGCCTCACGGCCGTGATCAGGTTCTTCTGCATGCGCAGGACCCGCAGTGAGGTCAGGCCATCAAAGACAGAGTCCTTGAGGTTGTTGAGGACGTTGTAGCTGAGGCTGAGCTCTCTGAGGTTACTCAATCCTCTCAGGGCCTCCAGGGGGATTTCATCCAGCCCAGTGTAGTCCATGTCCAAGGTGGTTAAACTACGGAGCCAATTGAGGAACAACACTGGCCCGCCTGGGTTAGCGCTCTTCCACACCCGTTCTAAATTGTTGTGTTGGAGTCTGAGCACCTTTAAGTTTTCCAGCCCCTCGAACAGCCCATATTTGATATTTGCAATGTTGTTGTTGCTGAGGTCCAGAAGGGTCAGATTGGACAGCCGCCTGAACAGACTGACATCCAGGTCCCCGGTGCTGTTCAAGGCTCTGCTCAGCGTTAGGTACCTCAGGCTGGGCACGTTAACGAAAGACGCGGAGGTCAGCGTTATCGTCTGGCGGTTATTCGAGAGGTTGATTACCTGAACCTGTCCGAGGCCATGGAACTCTTTTCCTGTGAGTTTCTGCCTGATGAAGTTGTAGCCGAGCAGAAGAGAAGTGAGGTTCCCGAGGCTGGAGAATGCCCCAGGGCCGATCCGGGCGATGGCAGTGGCTGTCAGGTTCAACTTCCTGAGAGGTGATCCCGCCAGCGAAACAAACGTCCGATTGGTGAGGCTTTTGAGCGATGCACAGCTAGACCAGCCCATTTCCAGCTTGCTTAGGCTTGTCAAACCTGTGAACGTGTGTTCATTGATATCTCGGATGCTAGTGTGCTCTAAGGTCAGGCTCTCCAGTGCACTTAATGGCTGAAAGGAGAAGGGATCGATAATCGGGGTGGCAGAGCTGCTGCTTTTCACCAGAGCTTTTCTCAAATTTAGCTTTTTCAGATTTCCCAATCCCTGAAACGTGTCCTTGGTCAGGTGTTTTAGTTTGTTGTCCTCCAGGGCCAGAACCTCCAAACTAGATAGCCAATGAAAGGAAGCTTGCTCTATTTTCCCCATGCCATTCCTGGATAGATCCAGCATAGTCAGGTTGGTGCTCTCCAACCCCCGGAAGGTTGTATTTGTGAGTGTAACTAGTTTCACCTCCCGGAGAGAAAGGTAACTAATGGCAGTCCCAGACAGCTGTGAGCTGAGTTTGGAAACTTTCAAAGTGCCCAAATTACATCTGTCCATGGTTACAAATTGGACGCTGGCAATGGGCTTAAAGCAGCCAGATGTGAACTGCAAAAAATACAAGATGGAAAACCCAATTAACATTTACCACCACACAGGAGATGCAACTCTTCCAATTTAGCATGTGCTTCTATGTTAACACACTATTTAGATTATGACTCTGCAATAGTACTCCAACATGATGGATAATATACAAACGATATTAACATTGTTTATGTATACATTTCTTTCTTCCCCTTTCTTTGTATCCTTCAACAGTGATCCGCTCTCACGTTTGTGAGTCTGACTTCACCACTTGTGGATTTCAGACATGGATGAAAGTTGTTGAGTTGTGTAATTAACAACTTTTATTTTAAATAATCAGCAGCCTAATTTTAGATATTATAGATTCCCCTCTGTTGGGGCCAAGACAGAACAATAGCAAGGAACAAATAGGAAACAGAACAATAACTGAAAGGAAGTAGCACTTTCATTCTGGTCATAAATAAGTAAGTAAGGTTCATTTCCCATGTCTCAGTTACTTTCATACCGTTTTCAGGGGCAGAGAGGACATATTGAGGACACGTAGGGACGGTGACTGGCTGAGGAAGGAGAAATCATCTGGGTTCAGGGTAGAGATAACGTTGCCCGACAGGTTGATGGTCTCAAGGCTGGGGAGTTGTGGCTGAGAGCCCAGCCTAGCAGAGGCCAGGTTATTGTAGGATACATCCAGAACGGTCAAGCTCTGTGAATCATGCAAGAACAACCAAGGCAGAATATGAGTTAATGGGACCATTAACTAATATTAAACAGAGTACATTACAGTATACTGAGCTACAGTAGAGCTAGGGTTTGCTCAATGGCATTACTCATATCATTATCGTTATCATTTTACTCAGACAGACTTTTATTATCATTTCAGCATTAAATCAATAACATACCTTCCTTGAACACCCACCTGATTATATTATTTGCTTTTATTTATGATTAAGTGTGTGGAAAAACCCTAACAGTTAGGATGGGTAAATGCAGAGGACGAATTTCACGTATGTGAAAACACAGTGAAAAAAATACCCCACAGTAGTGGGCACCAAATTAAATAATTAAAACTATATGAGTAGGAAAATAAAAACCTGGAATAACATATTTTGAGATGGGGGTCCACGGCCAAATGCATATAATTTTGGGGGCCCTTGACATGAAAAAGTTTGAGAACCACTGATTATAGTAACATAAGTATTTTCACAAATCTGTTAGGATTTAGAAGACATTTGTAGAATCCCCAGAAGCAAAGATTTTAGTTGCAAATATTCGCTTTAAAAATATATATATTCAAAGATCTACAAGCTCATAGCGCGGCACTCTGTGCCAAGCTATGAGCTTGAATATCTGCTATTTTTGAATAGCCAAAGAAATCAAAACATTTCTTAACAGGTTAAGGATTTTTATATTGTCTCCGGCCCTGCCTGGCCCTCCCTTGTCTGTTCAGTACCTGCAGGGCAGAGAAGGGCTCCCCTTTCAACTTCAGCCTGTTGTAGCCGATGTAAAGCCGTGTTAGGTTGACACACTGGCTCATGTCGCTGGTCTTCAGCAGATGCACCTGGTTGCGCACTACGTTCAGCGTCTGCAGCAGAGGCAGTGTCTGACACAAGTCCTCCGTCAGCATGGAGATGCTGTTGTGACTCACGTCCAGATGGAGGAGGCCCCGGTACGGCGCTAGGGAGGCGACGGGTAGCCGCTTCACCAATCTGTTGTGCGACATGTCCAGGCTGGTTATGTTCTTAGGGAGGTCTGAGGGGACCTCCGAGAGGCTGAGGTGGCTGCAGTCGGCGCTGTCATGTTCTACATGGCAGGTCTTTTTCCTGGGGGGACTTTTAAGGCCCAAGGTGAGCCACGCAAAGAGAAGGAGGACGCCGGCGACTCGAAGGGGTTGCATTGTGTGGCAGAGGGTCCTTTATGCCTAACTGTATCCCACACTGCAAGAATAAAACATATTGAGTAAAATAATGTAAATCTCGTGTAATGATCAGTGCTAGGAAGACTATTTCACGTATCCACCATAAACACACACATACAGTAACAAATAAATATGCTCACACACACACACGCACGCATGCGCACACCCACACACACACACACACACGCACACACGCACGCACACACACACACACACACACACACACACACACACACGCAAGTGAAGCTAAAGATGCTTGACTTGTGCCATCTTTTCCATCATATCCTATCGCTATCCTGTATGTTTTAATGGGAAGTTTTACTCCACCATAAATCCTTCCTGATCATGCACACTGGTATCACTATACAACTAGTAGTCTAAAGACAAATCCATCTTTATTACCGTAGTTTATTATCACATCTTACAACAAAGTGGCCATCAGTGTAACATGGCTATCTCTCTCTCTCTCACACACACACACACACACACACACACACACACACACACACACACACACACACACACACACACACATCTCTCTTTACACAGAAAATAAAGACAATATACAGTCCATCAAAAACACTCATCTCTGCTGTATGTGTATGCCATATCTGTATAATGTCTCTCTCTCATGTCTGTCTGTCTGTCTGTCTCATCACTTGTCTCTCCACTCTCCTAAGATTCCCCACTCTTCTTTTCTCTTCCTGAAAACAACTAAAACGATGGAGCCTGCATAAAAACGAATTTCACCAACTGTAAATATAACTCTCTCTCTCTGTCTCTCTCTCATGCTCTCATGTGCTATGTAAGTGTATACCTGCATAAACCTGATATTCAGGTGCATGAGTTTTACATGTGTTTACAAAATAGTGTGTATTATTTTATGCTCAGCACTAGCCATGGATCACACAACGGATGATGAGTCATGTTTCAGGGCTAGCTCTGCACTAGTATGTAGCCTAAAATTACTTCTTACCACCAGTTCGGTCCATTACTGTAAGTTCTGTAACTGAGCTTATAAACCTAAATATAACCTATATATTTTGTGGCTGCATTTTATATCAGCATTAGCCATATGGTTCACATGACGCTCGTCTGTATGACAGTCATGTTTCAGGGCTATATCAGCATTAAATCATAGCATTAGAAGCAGCCGTGCGTACCTTAGTACTAGCAGTAGAGCTGAGCTCATGAACAGAACAGGAGTGTTGACTCCTAGGATATACTGACAGCTCTGGTTCTTCCCTTGGAGGCTCAGTCAGCGTGGTGGTGGTGGTGGTGTTGGTGGAGTGTAGCCGGGCTAAGGTGCACCATGAGCGGATAAGAGAGCCTGGTTCTTTCGGTCGACCCCGGTTCAAATGTCAATGATAACATGTACAGGGACTCAGGGAGTCACACCGCTGCTACCATACGTCACGTCAACACACAGACACACAGGCGCTCACGCACCCACGCACACCCACGTCGCCGTGGAAGTTTCATTTCCTCAGAAACGAAACCAAACTCTTCTGTAAGGCTGGGATCGCGACTTTGAGGAAGGCTCAGACGCTCGAGGCGGCATTTTCCTCTTGAAAGACGGAATTGAGATTCGCCTTTCACACATTTCACTTCCACATCGGCAAACACTAACAAATCCAGACAGTCCTTCGAGACAGTGTGTGTGTGTGTGTGTGTGTGTGTGCAGCAACAGTAACTTTGTTATCTCGATGCCTGAATATAACCACTAGAGGTCAGTTTAGCAACGTATATAGATTGCTTGATGTTTGTGCTGTAAATCCTATTATTATACTGTATCACTGGGGGACAGTAAATTAAGTGGTGTTTCACTATAAATACAGGTGTGTGGATTTGGTTTGGTTTGGTCCTCGTCATTTTACTCTGTTCTGGTTTGAGTGGACATTAAATGGTTCTCAGCATGTAGCCCACTGCAAGCATGCATGAAAGTAATGACTAACATTGTATTTTTGTTCAAGTTCAAAGTAGGCTAAGTTCTGTGAGAAGAAAATCAGGTAGGCTACTGGCTACTACTAATCCTATCACCTGACTTTGACTGATTGGCTAGCTGCTAGACCAGGGGTCTTCAACGTTTTCAGACCAAGGAAAGGACCCCCTAGCTGAGACTGAGAGAGAGATGAAGCAGGGACCCCCTCTATATTATATAAAAATGTGTTTCAGATAAACTTTTCCAGCTCTTTTTTCCCTCTACACCTATAACTCTCTGCCAAAAATAGCCTCGCAGCGCGAGTCGTTGTGAGCTTGTAGATCTGCTATTTTTTGGCTAAAGTTCTCCTCAGAAAAGGGATGCTAGGGTTCAAGTGGTTAATGTAAAAAAAGAAAATCCTATCACACAAAGATTTGGCGGACCCCCTGTAGTAACTCTGAGGACCCCCGAGGGGCCCCCTGTTGAAGACCCCTGTGCTAGACATTTACTGAAAACGTGTGGGTTGATGGCATGGTGTTGGTTGTCCTTGCCTCATTCCCTTTTGCCTCAAACTGTAAAGGGTCATCATGAGTTAGGAAAAGACCTGTGAGTTCCTCTCTTTGCTTTACACTTGAACATCCTGGGTGTTGATTTGACTAAGAGTGACAACTGTGTTAAATTAACACGTAGGAATGTGAGAAAACATCAGAGTAGAAGGAGACTGACCCACAGTAATAACACAGCTTTCGCTGGAACCATATATTGACACTTTCTCTGTTTCTCTATACAGAGACAGGAGCTGAAGCCATTCTGCCAGTCTTTATCACCACCCTCTGGAGGGCACTAGAGGGACATTAGAGAAATGAAACCTGCAAATGGTGGTACTCTTCTCCAGGTGGTAATAATGATAAAACTGTCCAGGAATGAGTGTTATTTTTTTAGATGAGCACAGTAATTCATGTTTTTGTTGGTAGTGCTGGGAAGGCAGACTTAACATTGCTTTCTATTATTGGTTTCTTCACATTTCTAGCTGAAATCTGATGATGTAACTAACCTTCACTGCTTAACTCATTCAACTGAGTATTATGGTATAATAGGATATTGCATGATTTAGTTTTTAATCTAACTAACTCTAAAATGCATATTTCAGACATATGCTCTTCCATATGCATGTGACCCTAAGCAGCCATCATGGCAGCTTTGAGAGACAGCAGAGGTCGGGACCTTGTCCTTAACAAGGAATACCCATCTGGCAGCAAACCTGGGAATTGCTGGTGGCTGCTTGCTGTGTTATTAGAGGTGGGTATGTGGATTTGTTTTTTAGCAGAGGTAGGATTATGTTGTTGTCTGCCTCCATATGACTAGTATAAAGGGTGTTTTATTGACTCTAGTCAGCATTAGACCTCAGTCTGTTTTTTTCTGTCACTAGATGAAAGGATTGTGGGCGAACACTGGATGATATGGACAAAATCATATATCACAATATTTTTTTACTATTAACTCTATTGATCTTGTGACGGTAATATCTTATTGTGGTGATAATATACGGCAATGTTTTTTTTTTTTAAGTAAAAAAAATATAGCGAAAACAGCAGATCTACAAGCTCACACCGTGTCGTATCACTTTGCCTGAATGTCTGTGGGTGTATACTAAAGACCAGCGATTATAGTATGTCCTTGACAGGGAGAAGGTGGGATAAGCCTCCAACTGTCAACCTCCTAGACTGTTTACCATCAGTGGACTGCACACAAAGGGGACAGACTCATATAGTCTAATATAATTACTATATAGTCCTTCCTTTCTGTCCTTTTCTTCTTCCTTATCTCCCTCTCACTTTGATTGATCTGTTGGTGTTCTGTCAATAGACATGGAGGGAGGTCTGATCTCTCTGACTCATCTCGTGACATCATGAAGGCTCAGTGACTCAGAAGTGGAGAGGGTCTTCTCTTCTACACCACGTGACTGTTGCTACAGGAGGGAAATGGTGAGTAGAAAGGCTGAGGGCGCTCTCTGGTGTCACACATATAGCTGATAGAAGATGTTTTTAATTCTGAAAACTGTAATTCTAAGTAAAAGGTTTTCACATTTTCTCAGCTCAAAATACATCTTTGGGAAAATAATTTAACCTTTTAATTGTTTTTTAGAACGAGTGACCGCCCGCCCCCCATCCATTGAGTTCAATGGACAGGTGTCTATACTTTTATAATGTAAAAAAGTGACAATTTAACAGATTTAACTGAAAGTGAAAAAATGGAACAGTGAAGAATTTCACAGTGCTTTCAATGTTAATGCAAACCATGAACAAATAATCTGCAATACTAGAGTACACTCATATTGTATGACTATGATGAACATTTGCATGATTGATCAATGGGTATATTTTACACGTCAGCCATGTACACAGCAAGAGTGTACATCAATGTATGAGCAGCATTAGCATACAGTAAACACAGCAATAAATATGCATATGACCACATACTCAAACTGCGCTCAATAATTATCTGACAGCAAAAATCATCAGCCTCCATGGGACAATAAATTAACAGTTTATTATTAGACCAACCAACGCTCAATGCTTATATTGCTGTGAGCAACACCTTCATTAATTTACAGCACAGGGTGACAACATCAATTAGGTAGCCTACTATTGGTCTTTAATTTAATCACATTTTTATTAGAATGTGGCTCGAGCCCAACTAGAATGAGCTATAGGCAGTCAGAATACAGACGGCCAACAGACGTTGTATGAAAAGTGAATTGTGGTTGACCAAGATGCAGTGGGATGCATCAATTCCCAGTTCATTGACAGTCACAGCTGTTATTGCATTCATTAGAGGTGTTGTGCAGAATGTAAACAGTCAGACCTGCAGTGGTGGAAAGTAAACTAAGTACAGGTACTCAAGTACTGTACTTAAGTAAAAGAAATGGAGGTACTTTTACTTTACTGGAGTATTTCCAAATTGTCTATACTTTAACTTCTACTCCACTACTTCTCAGAGGCAAATATTGTACTTGAAAACTTTAGTTAGTTACTTTGCAGATATAAATTATTACATTATAAAACATACATTAACCACTTTAGCCCTATTTTATACATAGGCTATTTGAAAATAGCAGATCTATAAGCTCACAACGGGTTGCATCGCGACGCGTTGTGAGCTTGTAGATCTGCTATTTTCAAACCTTTTAGTACTTTTGATACCAATACTTTTGTACTTTTACTCAAGTAAATTTTCAATTCCGGACTTTTACTTGTAACAGATTACTTCTACATTGCGGTATTGATACTTTTACCTAAGTAAAACATTTGAGTACTTTTTCCACCACTGCAGACCTGCCCTCTGAAGCTTCATATCAGCCTGACTTGACCTTCACATGCAAGAATCACTTAGTTTACAGTAAGTAGCTCTTTATTGCTACAGCCGGCGGACCACCCCGTCACTATGACTCAGACATAACCATATACTGTATGGGGGCATGCCCATATATGGGCATATACTGCTGACATCAGGGATCTCCATATATGGACATATCGGTCGAATCGGTTGTGCGACTAAGTGTGAGCTCTAGTATATTAAAATTGTCTTATGGGTCACTATGACTCAGACATAACTATAGCCGATAGAGTTCCCACTGCAGCTACACCCACATATGGCGTGTGTCATGTTGACTAATATGATCTCCATATATGGGCATATTGGTCGGATAGTTGGTGCGACGTAGGTGTGAGGACTGTGCAGTGGCCCGAACAATAATACAAAATAAATGTTATATATATTACTATCAAAGTAGGCAGACCCCCTGTAGTAACTCTTCCTGTTGAATCCTGGACCATCCTGTTGAAGTGGTTTAGAGGCAGTTTACGGATAGCAGAGACATGACAGCAGGCAGGATCACTGGAGCCCGTGAATAACAAATTAAAAGTCGTGACTCCACCCTTAAAGAGGACCTAAAGCGACAGGCATTAACAAACACCTGTGTGTGTGTGTGTGTGTGTGTGTGTGTGTGTGTGTGTGTGTGTGTGTGTGTGTGTGTGTGTGTGTGTGTGTGTGTGCGTGTGCGTGTGCGTGCATGCAACGTGTATGTGTGTGTGCTGTGTGCACGATTTAATGCAGTCATGCAGAAAGGAGAACTGAGGGGGGTGGTTGCTCCATCAAAGAGAGTGTGAGTGTGAGTGTGTAAATGTCAATGAGCGAGCGAGCGAGTGAGCGTGCGTGCGTGCGTGTGTGTGTGTGTAAAGGGTAAATCTCCACTCCTCCACTCACGGGTTGACTGGATGTGTGAGTGGTGTTTGAACACATCGGAGGGAAGCAGAGGTAAGTTTGCGATCACTGCCTCTGCTCTGTTATGCTCTAGTGACGGTCAAACTGTACGATGACTATTTAATAACTCATACGGCTTAACCTCATATGTGAGGTATTTACATTTTGACCATATATGGGGATAAATGATATTGGTCAGAATTGTTGTTAATGTACATGAATGAAATTGGTATTGTGTGTGTGTGTGTGTGTGTGTGTGTGTGTGTGTGTGAGTGTGAGTGTGAGTGTGAGTGTGAGTGTGTGTGTGTGTGTGTGTGTGTGTGTGTGTGTGTGTGTGTGTGTGTGTGTGTGTGTGTGTGTGTGTGTGTGTGTGTGTGTGTGTGTGTGTGTGTGTGTGTGTGTGTGAGTGACACACTGATCAGCATGTTTGACTATTGCTGTTTTTATTGCAAAAAGGAGAATGGAGTATACTATGCCCGCAGATCGACAAGCTCACAACGCGTCGCAACGCTTGGCGATTGGCTATTTTCTGTAGAGCGAAGACATTTTAGGTAGAGTGAAAACAGAAAAGTCACTAGTATTGAGCCCTATGGGACTCTGCTCAACAACGTGTGGGGTTTTTGTTTTTTACAGAGGATTTTATGGTATACAATGTATAATAGGATGGAGGAGAATGGGGATGGGAGGTAGAGTAATCTAGAGCAGTGGTTCTCAAACTTTTCCTGTAAAGATTGTTAAAGATTTTCAAAGATTTTTTTTTATAGCAGACCTAAAAGCTCGGCTATTTTCATGGATTGGTTGATTGAATGAATACTTTATTAACAGTTTGCAAAGACAAGCACAGGGAAGTACAGTTCAATACAAGGTCTGTTAAGAGGAAAGAAACCAAGAAAGCACTATGGCTTGTTTCCATTGGGGTCCTTTGTACTCAATTCATCCAAACATTTAATGACAGACAAATATACGGGCCTATGTAAGTCTAAAGTGGTTCAACTGATTTAGATGTTATATTAACACATTTCGCCCCAAACCTCACTTTGAGAACCACGCATTCAAGAGGAGAGAGGATCTGTATGCAGGAGAGGAAGATAAATATCTTTACAGAGGTAGGGACACTAGTAGAGGCTTCTCTCTGCCCTCTGCAGGGAAAAACACCCACTGCAGTAGATCTCCCTCTGCCCACTGTGCTGCTGACCAATGATGAATAGAGGTCACACTCTGAGCTCTACCACTGGTGTCAGCTGGGAGCTACTCACACATACACACGCACATGGACGCACGGCCATGCTCGCGCACGCATACAGACACACACACACACACACACACACACACACACACACACACACACACACACACACACACACACACACACACAACACACGGCTCATTCCAGAACGTGGTGGATAATGGACTGAAGCAGAATGCGCGAAAGTACGCAAACAAACACACAGAGACACATAAATCTCTCGTGTGGATGTTTCCAGAGTCACATTGATGTGAGAGAATGGCCAGTTAAACAAACTGTTCACTACGGTATACATGCAAAACATTCAACCTGAATCTGGTATCCTGAAACATCCTGTTAAGGATGGATACAAAAAATGGCATGTTTTTCATCAAGAGAAATGTTTTACCTATTGATTGTGATGAACTCAACTAAAACAAATAATTATAAATTATTAAAAAAATTAATTACACCGATTTTCTCTTAGATTTTTCCAAGCCATATATTTTATATTTCCCACCACAAAACAACACACCATGCATCAGCTTTATGTGTTACTGACATACACAGGCTACGTATGTCAGTGTGATTTGAACAATGCAGTGGTAGGAAGTATCTAAGTACATTTATTATTTATCATTATTATTTATTAAGTACACTTAAGTCCACTTAAGCACAATTCTATACTTTAACTTTACTTGAGTATTCCCATTTTCTTTTTATAATTTATACATCTACTCCACTACTGTACATATCAGAGGCAAATACTGTACTTTATACTCGACTATAATTATTTGAAAACTATAGTTTTTTTGTAGTTACAAGTTACCTCAGATATTTGGACCTACAAGGTCACAATACGACACGACACGTTGTGAGCTTGCAGATCGGCTATTTTCAATTTATTGAATAAAAGGAGAAAAAAAAGAAGAAAACATTTCTATATTTTGGTAATTGCTACTTTTTTTTAAATAAATAAAAAATGAGTACCGGTACTTCTTCCATCACTGGGGTGTTGTTGATGCAGTGACAGTGTGCTTCCTCTCATTGGCAAGTGAAAACCACTGGATGCTGATTCAGGTGTCTTCACACCACTGCTGCTCTGTTTCCCCCGTGGATGACAGGAAGTCAATACGGCAGTGGAAGCATCAGGGTAGATGTATAGCTCTACACTACACTGTACTCTCACTGCACTGCAGCCTGCTGCCCAGCCCACATAGTGCTGAATGAGGCACACTAGTATTCAAGAAAACCTGTAAGCTACTCTACCGGGACTTAGGGCTGGGCAATTAACCGAATATATATATCAAAACCGATATTTAGAACCAATGACCGACTTAATCTTGCTATAGGTTAATTGTATAATTGACTAAATCAATTAGTCTGATTGACCACTTAACCCTATATCATTCTCTTTGTTGTACAATGGTGGTGTACACAAATAGTGAAAATAGCCGATCTACAAGCCCATCACAAGATCTGCTATTTTCCCGCTTTTTTTCTTTTTTTAATTAAATAATCGTTAATTAATCGTAATAGAGGCAAAGATTTGAAATAATCATGATATTGTTCTGAAGTCATAACGCTCAGCCCTACCATGACTATAGATTTCAAGTATCTTATCGTACTGCAGAAGCAGTAAGGATACTGTAACGGGTATTCCTACTGTTCAACAAAAACAGCACAAAACACCTGTAGACAACAGAAAATGAAGAAGTTGGCTTTGTGTGGTGTAGATCGGTGTGCGTGCGTGCGCGCGCTTGCAGCAGTGTGTGAATGCTTGTGAGCGCCTGTGCACCTCATCAAAGTTCAAATTCTCACTGTCACCTTCCGTTGCACTCTGTCACATCATCACTTAAAGTGTTATGCGCTGAAAGTTATGTGGGTCTGCATAAACGCTGCCTGCCTGCACCTCTCCCTCCTCGGCCCACGGAGCTCTGCTCTCTTGGCTTTAGCCACGGGGGCTTGGCAGGGGGGCTCTTCCTGGGTAGAACTGCGGAGAACGCTGGGCATCAAGCTACAAGCTGTGTGGGGCAAGTGGCGTTATCAGGGGCAGATTAGACCCGTCCAACCCCAGATCGAGCGCAGGGAGGCGGGGAGATGTTCATGCCAGCACCTTAAGCCTTGACTACATATCCTGTTAGTGCCAAGAACCTAAACCTGTCACTGATGGTCACCAGCTGCTGAAGCCTGCAGCTCATCTAAGAAGGCAGATGGATGGAAGAACCCTGGGGGGGGGGGGGGGGGGGGGGTAGGGGGGTTGTTATGAAAGCTTATGACATACCAAAAGCATATCTTAAAACTGCATTCCAGAAAGAAGCCCTCAATATTGGCCCTGCTATATGTGCTTCCTAAAACTTTGTGTTTGTAGTACTGTAGTTATCAAAGTAGGCTCCAATTGTTTACTTTAACTCTAATTCACTAGAACTGATCCCAGTTATACGAATGACTATTCTACTCTCACCATGACTGTTATCTCTTATCCACAAGTTTCCGAGGGCATTGTGGGCATCACTTCCTGTCGATTTGATCCCTGATACCTGATCAAATCGACAGGAAGTGATGCCCTCAATGCCCTAGGAAACTTGTGGATAGTTGACAATAAGTTATTATGACAGGCTCAACAGTTGGACAGACGATAGCCACGGTTTCAAGATCACAAAACACCCTTTATTTCCATGCGGCTACACACTGCTTGCCATGCCTTTGGTGTATACTGTCGTACATATAGCCACAACAAGGAAATAAACCTACTTTTACAAAGGAGAGCAGATGGTAACTTCTGGCCGGACAGTGGTTCTCGCTGAATGTTTGTGGAGGTGACTGATTTATCCTGTTGTGGTGGATAAAGGTGCGCAGACACAGACACCCAGCTCTGAGTCCAAATAGGGTTTGACTCAGGCCAGGCATGACTGCTTAAATCAGCCATCCTCCATCCCACAGTTATCTATTGGTTGTTTTTCACTCACGACTTTACAATATTGTTTGAATATTGTTGGGGCTCGGCATAACACTGTATCTCCAAAATTACATTTCCTGTGGTTGTCAAATGAGTTTGACATACTGTACAGTGTTGTGATAATATTCCATCCGGCACTCAATATTGACTGAATACAATGTTTCATTCTGATGCAGTGATTAATAGATTGGAATATATGTGCTACTCCATAGCCAGCTCATTCTCCGCTGAAATACAAACACATAAAAAAGCAGAACACAAAACAAGTGTTGAATGCCTGTCCGCCAAAATTTAGGCCACACAGACACTTGAAGTTAAAGTGTTGTTCGATCAGAGGTAGCATGCATCACATAATTATATCCTGGTTTTAATCCAATATTCGATCCTGTGCCTCTCCTCCACTGTCTCTCCCACAGCAGCAAATCAGTTTGTGTGTGTGTGTGTGTGTGTGTGTGTGTGTGTGTGTGTGTGTGTGTGTGTGTGTGTGTGTGTGTGTGTGAGTGTGAGTGTGTGTGCGCGTACGTGCGTGCGTGTAATGTAAATGTTTCATTCAGGACTTGACTTAGCCATTTTCCTGCAGGCATGAGGTGTGGTAATTATGTATAGCTTACTTTCCCTTTATCCCTATATAAATGGCTTATGTGAGGTTATTGAGGTTATTGGGGCTATATTGCTCACATTGTAGCCTAATTCCTGTGTGATTATGTAGCCTCTGTGATGTTTGACAGATTATGTTGACAATGAGTGTTGTTTAACAAGTATCACCCGGCTGGTGTCTGTGGTACGTACAGTATAAACTGTTGAATTGCAGTTCATAAACTCACTTAGGCATTTCCACAAAAAAATATTGTTTTACATTAACACCCCATTATGTAGGATTACTTCCTCTTTGGGGCCAAAAGTGCCTCCCACATATTCTATTTATTTGACTGACTGTAAAGGCCAAATACGGCTTACTGCCTGCGATTTTGATTGATTCAGTTTGGGAGGTTCAGAAGTTAAAACCTTAGAGAGGATTTATCACGCTTAACATTTTTCTGCCGTTTTTGTCCACTTCAGTGGATCCCTCTTTGGCCTTCAAGCAAATATGTTCCTGCATCATATGGCCAAATTAACCTTCATATTTATTTATGTCTCTTTTGAACCACCAGATTCATTACCAAATAAGGGAGAAGTGTATTCGGGGGTTCATCCTAGGACATGTGTACCTAATCATACTTTAGTCCTGAAGAAGACTAGTCTCTGCTACTGTATGATAAGTTACTGTTACTTGGCACACTGTATGGTACCTCCCAAGTTCTTTGCACTTTTAATCTCAGATTTATCGAGTGCTTTAAAAAGAGAGACAGAGGGTTTTGAAATTAGTCTTGTTGTTTTTTGATTAT